>NC_056735.1:1985331729-1985391729 GCF_019279795.1 Protopterus annectens
CTTACCCGCACCCTAATCCCAATGTCCATCACACTCGCACACTTACCTTAACCCGTTCCATAACTTTCGCACTACAGTGGAGAAAATGTCGAAGCCGCAGAAACAGCCAACCGAATTCTTTCCCTGGGAAAGAGTTCATATTTCCACGGCTTTGACATTTTCATTTTTCGAACTTCCTCATTCGAACTTCTAGTGTTCGAACATCTGGACGGTCGATTAAATAACAAAGACCCTTTCAGTCTATAAAATTACCCCATTTCTGTTCTTTAATGAAGCCATCAGGGTATCCACAAATGGATACCCCTATATGAATTTTATTTTCTTTACAAAAAAAAAAAAAAAAACACTTTTAGTGCAGCCTTGCTATAATGCTTTAAGTGTGACTGCACTCAGATGTGCTTACCCATGATATACCAAGGCACATATGTGCTATACAGTTGTACAGTCCCAGACTGTGAATGCCACCCTATATGTGAAAATTACTTTTTGGTGAGATAAAATAAATGACTTGGTTAATGATTTCTCCCAAGGCTTCTGGAGAGTTGAGCTGTAGCAAATGTACTGACAGAAGATTTTCTGGCATTTTCAAGCATAACTCTATAATTTAACAAGGAAAGTACTAACTTTTGTTTGCAGTTATAGTCATCTAGTAATTTATGTACTTTACTGCTTTTGTATCATATTTTATTTGTCTTTTCCAATTACTTTGGCTAACATTACTGGCTTTATGTCTTAAGTAGTTGTCTAACAGTTAATGAGTCAGACTACACACCTTTCTGGTTAATCAGTGTTCTTCCTGTGATTGTACACCTGTTTGTAGCAATTGTTTGCACTGAATTACAGTTTCAGTTAAAATATCTTATATTGTGCATTTTATAGTTACCCATCTATTTGTGTTATTAATAGATCCTACATTTTGTTATAGAGTGTTGCTCCTTGTTAATTCATTAGATAGCAACTCCATATTGTTAAACAGAGTGTTTTCCTGTGACTTTTCAATCTTTTTCCAATTTTGCATTTAATATTACATGAAAGTACACTCTCAGTTGGTTTTCTAATGTGTAAACTAACTGAGAGCAGTAGCGGTTATTTGGTGGCAAAGGATAAATTACTGTCTTTCTAAGGCTTGGACTTTTATTGACTGGAGTACTAACTGCTTTCTTATTTGTTCTTTCACCTTTTCTCCTCAAGTCAACAATGATCATAGCCATTTGCTTGAATTTTTTCCCAAAACTTCAGTTGAGTTGAGCTAGAGCACATGAGCTGCGAGACATTTTTCTGGGCATTTTCAAGCTTAAATTCCACATAATCAAGTACTTAGTTATTATTGTACTTATAGTTGTTTTGGAGACGTCTGTACTTTATTGTTTATTTCATCAAACCATATAACTTTTGTTACAATTTATTTGGCTAACGGTGCTGGCCATACCTGTCAACCTCTTAGTGCAAGAAATCTAGACAAAGCCTTGCAAAATGAGTAGCGGGGGCAAAGGTGCATAATAAATATTGCTTTTATGAACTTAGAAAGTTGCTACAGTAACAGGGTTTGTGTTATACATTTTCTGAATGATTTGAAGTCTGAAACTCAAATGTATGTTTTTATTTGGTGACTTCAGTCCTCAGATCATTCCACTGATTTGCCAGAAAACCACACATTTTTGAGGACTAGACCAAAAATATGAGGAATATCTGGAAATTCTGTAAAAATCAGTTGAGAGGTATGATGCTGGGTGTCTGTCTTAAACAATCACCTAACTACTAGTGCATCAAATTGCATCCCCTTCTAGTTAATCAGTATGCTCTCCTTCTGATTTTACACATTTTGACTACTTCTTTTTATTAAATTACTGTTCAATTAAAAGTGCTTGTTTTGGGCATGCTATAGTTGCCTGGTTGATTATGTGATTAATAGGTCCCATATTTTGTTACACACTTTTATATTTAATGTCACATTAAAGTACAGTTTCAGATGGCTTTGTAGTCAGGGTGTATGTAAACTTATTGAGACCAGTAATCTTCATTCAGTGGCAGGGAACAGTCTCTACTAAGAGAGCATAAGATAGAAATGCTCAGTACAATACCCCTGAATAACTTTTGGAGACCTGTTGTGGGTGATCAGCTAGTCAAGAGACATAAATGTTGAGTGGTATCTTAAAAGTTATTGGTCAGTTTGTCTTATCTCCAGTCCATGTAAGGTCAATGAGAAGATCCTTAGTAACGAGTTAGTCTAGTTCATAGACTGTGACAGATTACTTGACATTTGTTAATAAAGTGTCATAACTAACCAATCATACCAAATGCAAGTCAAAGTAATTCATCATTCTGTGCCTGGTTCTCTGCTACCCATGAATGTAGTACTATAAGGTTTAAGTGAGATATTTTGATAGTGTGTCACATGGGCAATTGTTGACCAGACTTTGATGAGAAAGGTTGCTTGCTATCTAGTGCAGTGAAATGTGAAGAAAGAGTAGCTAAAAGGGAGGAAATAAAAATGGGCAGTATGGAGGAGTTATCAGCCATGTGTTACATGATCAGTGTGAAGCCATAGACAGCAATGATAACATACTGCATACTGCCTTCTTAATTAAGAACAGACAAGGTGCACAACAAAAGAAGGCAAGTCTTTTTGCAATTGATGCAAAGCCTTGAACATTATTTGAGAAGAAGCATAGACTGGGAAAACCAGGTACAGTTGTGGTTTAATGAAGATTTATGCAAGGCTCTGCACAAGAATGGTGTAACATTAATCACTGTGTGTGTGTGTGTGTGTGTGTGTGTGTGTGTGTGTGTGTGTGTGTGTGTGTGTGTGTGTGTGTGTGTGTGTGTATGTGTATAGATTAACTCATGTTAATGCGTATGCATCTCTAATCTGGTTTGATCCCCTAGCCACCAATTCCTCATCCATTCCTAGTGCATTACTTTATACTGTTCATTTGCCTCTCACCTTCTTAAAGTAAACTCACACTACCAGCACATATATGACTCTTTCTGTCTCGCTCTACTACCCCAGACAGCAAATCATCTCACTAATTTCATGTACCACCTGTTTTTACCCTCACTGGCACCTATGCCATACTCTCAATCTTTGCTTATGGCAAACTGTCACACTAACTACTTGTACCCATCTGCATCAGTCCTCTCTCATATCTACAGACTCATTCCTGTCACAAATTTTAACTATGGTACCAATCACACAGATGCACTAAGTAACACTCTATAGTTTCACCCCCTTCTCATATTTCCTTCTCTCTCTCACCAATCTGGTCATTCCTACAGTCACCACCCCATTATTCTAACTCCAATCATCCTTTATCCTCACTAACTAGTCCATCTCAGTAACACGTACTCCACACTTATACACAACCAATCTCCCTACACACACACACACACACACACACACACACACACACACACACACACACACACACACACACACACACACACACACACACACACACACACACACACACACACGCACAAATACACCCATACAAACATACTGTCATCCAATTAAAAGTTAGCTCTATCCCTTTCCAGCCATCTCACATACCTCTCTACCTTCATTTACACTTATTACTCATACTTCTCCCACACTTTCTTCTCTTTCACATTTCTTCTCATTCTCTGTTTATATAGTATTATTCTAAACACATTCACTCCCAGCAACAATACAGAACAACTGCAAACTTTTATCTGTGTATGTCTTACTGTCCCCTTCCCACTAATCCCTTCAAAACACTTTCCAACCTTCTTCTCCTATCAAACTCACATTCAAAACTCCAAATTGCAGTTTTTACAAATCTCTGCTTAATACCCCCTCAACCACTCAGCTGCCTCAGCATACTCTCTAACTTTTTCTCCAAATTGCACCCATCTGCCACAATTCTCAACATTTTTATATCACCAATTTGGCCTATACCCATCAAAGTGTTTCTTTGGCAACTTCTTACCCTACTCCTTTATTGCTGCTCACACACTTAACATCCTTTTATCACTATCTCCAGCATCCCCACTTTGAAGTATCAGATTCATCAGACTCCGTATCATTTCCATATCATACCTAACCCAATCAGCTTACCTACTAATCACCTTTCCAAACCAGCCAAAAGCTTTCATAACTCCATTCTCTACTCAGTTACGATAAAACAAATAATAACTTAAACAACTCTTCCCCTACCTCAACCTTCCTCACTAACTTAACCTCTTTGGTGATATTAATCCAAACCCAGGTCACCTTCATCCATCAGGAACAGATTGACAAACTACCATTGTCCTTATCTATCCTCCGCAAAAATGCTTGGCATACTAGTAGCAAAAATATATCCTACACATTAGACAAAGCTTTTAAATTCTGTACTCTGCACCTTTATAGCATTAACCTCAGAAAACTTAAAAACAAACTCCCAGAGGTCCTTCACAGATGACCTTCCAGTCCCCTGACATCATGGATATAACTGAAACCTGGTTAAAACAAGATATAAAAGATGAGATCCAAACACCAGGGTATAGCATACTTTAGATTGTATAGAACAAACAAAAAAGTAGGCAGTTTAGCAGTAATTTACAATAACAATCTCCATCTATCTCAATCTATGTATAGCCCCCTCAGCTACTAAAACACTTCTGATTCTTGTATCATCATTTCAACTTATTAATTGTACTATATTATGCATCATTCTTATCTACATAACCCCAGGTAACAACACAGATACTATAGAGGAAATCTCCTCATGGGCTTCAACAAATATCAAGCAAGAAACTATAATACTAGGGGACTTCAATATACATTGGCAAGCCATTATTATTGACTTCAACAATAACATAATCAATTTACATGGCTTCACTCAACTCATTTTCTAATCCTGCTAGATGTAATAAAATCCATAATAAAAGCTTTATTATTTACTGGATATTCCCAAATTCCACAAACAATGTTCTCACTTCTGGCTCCCTCCCTAACAACTTAATTAATCACCTCCCTACTTCTACTGTAAGGCAGTTAAACTTCCCCATGAACCAGCACAACTATAACCTAGTATGTAAACCTCATACCTTTATATAAAATGCTTTCCTGTTCAACTTAAAATACTTTAACTGGAAATGACTTCATGCTCACCCTATTAGATGACTCTGTTACATGCTTTAATGATACATTTCTCTTCATCCTAAATGAACATGCCCCTCTAAGAAACAAAATAGCTAAAGCAAAGCCCATTCCCTGGTTAACTAGAAAAAGCAAAATAATAACAAAAGAAAGAGAAAAAGCATGGAATACCTGGAAATAAATCAAAACCCTGTCTGGCCTCTGAAAGTATAAACAGCTCCAACACATAGCAAAATGCACAATTAAACTGGACAAAAATTGTTATTCATCAACAAACTTATCCATTCTGGCCATGCTATCCAACCAACCTCCTCTACTACTACATTTAAGTCAGCACAGCCTTCCAATTTAGTACCCATTTAATTAACATAGTAACTTTCCTCTTAGCCATCTGCACTACCTGTAATATACCCCTTGCTTCAGAATCAATGTATAATCCAAACATACTTGATTTTCAACCCATTTCCCCACCCAGCATCAGTAAATGCATTCTCAAACTAAATCCAGCTACACTTGCCCAGACCATCATCTAGCAGAGTATATTAAACTTACATCAAATACCCTAGCTTATCCAAAAAATCCTAATAAACCACTCTATCACAGAAAGCTGCATTCCTAAAATTTAGAAAAAATTATTATATCCTACCCTACGCAAAGGTGGCTCTTCTACTGATATCACCAATTAAAGCCTGATAGCCATTCAGTCCACCCATCCAAAGTCTTAGAAAAATGTGTCCAGTTCCAGGTACTGGAATCTGTTACCACAAATAACTATGCCCCACATAACATAGTTTCCAGCCATACCATAGTACTACAATAGTTGTACTTAACTTTGCTACCCCCAACAGCAACAGGAATGCAAGGAACTTAGCAGCAGCCCTTATTCTTCAGTTGTGAAAAGCTTTTAAAACTGTGCTTCACCAAAAAGCTAATCTACAAACTCTCCTTCCTAGGATGTCAACAGTCATTTCTCACCTGGTTCAACTGCTATCTCAGTGCTAGACTTCAAGATGTAAAAATGGGAAAATGACATCTCTCTATTTCTCTCTATACACATAGGGATGTCCCAAGGATCTATCCTTGGACCCTTGCTTTCAAGATTTTCATAAACAACCTACATACCATACATACATACATGCCCTGGCAGTCACCCGAGCCAGTAATCAAATCTGAGTTGGCTAGGCTGTAGCCAGGGGTCTAGCACTCAGTGGCACTGGAGTGGCTGCCTTGTATTCTTTTAGATCCAGTTGTTGCATATGCTTTGTCATATACATACCAAAAGTGAGGGGTTAGTCGATTTAGGGCTGAGTGTTTTGGAAAAATCACATCCATGGACCTAGATGCCACATTCTTACTTATGAGTCATGCAACATAGAATGATTTCCTTATCACTGTAGACACATAATTGCCAAAGATCAGGTTGCTGTGTACATGCAATCTCAGATCCCTGAACACCGAGACTACTCCTAGGGTTGTATTATCAATGTGGAAGTTACCAGGGGTAGCTGTCTTCCCAGAAGATACCATACTGCATTTCTTGGCATTCAGTTTTTGACTGTGGCTCTCACATCAGTTATTTGTCTGTCAGATGTTCTTGAAAGATATTTATGTCATTAGGGGTTTCTATGACTACAACTAATTTGCAGTCACCTGCAGACTTGCCCAGCTGAAGGCCACTGATGTTGGGCTTGATCTCAAAGAAATTGATGCCAAAAATTTGTGACCACAGCATTAAACCCTGAGGGACCCCACTAATGACTGATCTCTTTGTGGAGGTAGAGTCTTCTATCCTAAATTCTTCTGTTCCTTTTTTGATGCTCATATACATTTGTATATTTGTGATCCACTCACCTGCATCACATACCTTGGATTTAAAAAGGGTTATACAATTTTTTGCTTATTTACATTGCCATTTTATCATCAAGATGTGCTCTGTTTTCTGCCTATAGTCCACTTACATGAAGATTTGCGGTTTGACAGAACCATAATATTTTTGGTTGCCACTTGCCTGTTGTTTCACTGAACCTGATGTTTATCTGCATATGTGAAGATGTTGCATCTACCAATTATACAATTTAATGTCCTCTGTATGTATCCTGAAATTACTTATAACCAAAATACTGATATTGTTTTCTAGAAATTGTGGATAACTACATAACTCTAGAGAGCTGGAAAGTAATCTGATCTGAATTTAGTCAGCTGAAGCAGTATTACTGTAGCTTTCCTAAGCTTGTCGGTAGCTTCACTGTTTTTAAGTAGCACACAACTTAGCTGCTAATGCCACTGTAAAGGATGTAGTGTGTTCGTTACAAGTCCCAAGTTCAACCTCTCTACCCTAAAATAGACTTGCTGGCATGTGAGGTGATCTTTTAATTCGAAAATTTATAGTCATTACTTCAATTTGTTCTTAATTTGAAATTTGCTTTATACTTCTGCTGGCTATGTTTGACATTGCAGACTGTCCAAATGACTTTTTTTACTCTTAGATAGGTCAGTTATCCACACCAACATCTATGATAATGTTTCTGCATGTGAATTATAATTCATCCACACCAACATCTATGATACTGTTTCTGCATGTGAATTATAACTCTTTCTGATGTCCATACTTCCAAACTTTCTATGCTGGCTCTATGCCTTTACCATGCATGTTTTGTAGGTCATCAGTTCTTTGACTACTGCTGTATACTTCTGGATTTGTGGCTATCTACAGTTTCTTCTGTTGCTTATACAGTATAATGCTGTCAAAACTCAGTTTAGGTTAGCTGTACCATTTACAAAAGAAAAACACTATTTTAACTGTCTCTGATTAATGCTTTCTTTGTGATTCTAGCATACTGAATAGAATAATGCACTTCAAACTTTATTTCTTCAAAACTTGACTCTTCAAGTTTGAATTTTATGAACAGCTCAATGTAAATTTTGCAGGCAAGTTTCAGTGAGTACCCAAATTCTCTAATCCCTATAATAGAAGCTTTGTCTATGGATTCCCTCAGAAAACTTTTACCTTTTGAATTATCATAACCGGAAGGTATGGGACCTCTGTTTGGATATCTGGCTTCTTACAGACCATGTTTGGACAATTAAAGTATGAATACCCAATGCAGCATTTACATTATAAAACCCAAAAGAGTCATGATTACAAGACTGGCGACAATGTTATTATCCAGTAATGTGTAGTCTACCAATACCCTAGTCTTCCTATCGTGATGAACATGAATATGAAACCACCTTGCATTTTCAAAAGAAAAGAAAAAAATAAATGAAAAAGATTTTGTGTTGCCTATAAAAATTAGAATTGCCTATAAAAATTAGAATTGATTGTCACATACTCAAGCATATTGACTCCTTGTATGAAAACAGTAACAGACTCTTAATGACCTTAAGGCAAAAACCTATGATATGTTTGCAAATTCATTAAAAAAATGTAAAAAAATGTCTCCTGTAAATCTAGCTTCTTGCATAGGTGTGTGAAGAAAATGAAAACACTGTCATCTGTGTTAGCATGTCTGGCAGGAGATTTGATTATATTTTTAGATTAACTTGTATTATATGACAGCATGTCTAATTGTGAAAATTTAAATGAGTTTTTAAAATGTTGAGTATTTCCCTGTTTATACAAAATGTTTAAAGAATCTGTCAGTGTTTTAATAAATTTCGAATTGCACATATTTGTGTGGGACATTCTAAGGTACAAACTGCCTGTGGAGAATCAGATGATCAGTAGGTGATGTCGTTAGAATGTTCCTGATTGCTAAGTAATTGTATGAACAGATGATTGATAGAAAAAAAGAACTTTTTCAAACAGCTGATTGTTTTTTGTTCTTTTTAATAAGACAGTCGAGACTGTTAATCTAGACAATAAAAGAGACTACTGAAGTCAGTTGAAGGGCAGTTAGTTAACAGTTGTAGTCAGTTACAGTGCTGTGCACTGGATACCTGACAAAAAGGACTCATCAAAAAACTGCAAGCTTGCCTTTGCCTTTCTGTTATGTTTTAGATTAGATCAGGAGCTATATTCTCTAGTTAGATTGCAAAAGTTAATTATTTAGAGTTTTTCTAAAATGATGAACTTCTATCTTACAGTTTAATTTTATATTTCTGGTGATTGAATTCTGGTATTTATTGAAAGTTATTGAGTTACATTTTTTAATAATCATTTTACTTATTATTGAATGTTTTCTTTATTGCTTTACACTATGGCTGGACAAATCGGTGTGTATTTTAGAGATTAGAGTGTTTATGCCTGTTTGATTCTACCCAGGTCACCTTGAATGCCTGGTTGCTTCTGGTCATAGCTCTCATTTATTTTGATATTTCATTTTTCGTAACTGATCACCCTTTGAAAGGAATGTAGACCTCCCTGACTCTGGTAGCAGCATTTGCCATTTTATTGGGGAGGGTACACAGCTGGAAATCTGTGTCAGGCTTCCCATAAGTGTTAGAGTGTATGAGATTTAAAATTTATTTTGAGCGTGAGTGAGTCAGAGGTCTTAAACTGGAACACATTGCTCTGAAGTGTATGATAAGGGATTACAGTTGGTGTTGACAGAGGCATACAGTCCAGTCCCAGGAAATAGAGACTGTTTCTGTTGTGCTCTTAAGGGAAATTATGGAATTTGACTCTTGTGTGCTCTGTGCTGTGGTGTTTTCTGTGGCACTCTCACACTGGTGTCAGTAGTAAGGATTGAGGCTCCTTAATTATTGACCCAGATTTTAAGTGGGGATGTCACTTATTGGTAGCAGTCCAGTGGGATATTAACTGGACATCACAATGTGCCTTAAGGAATAATTAAAGTTTTTAAAGCTATTGGCTTTGATTTACTAAACAATACTGAACTATAAATAGTAAGATTCTTATCAATTTGCTCTGTCTTGCCATGCTACATATTTTTTTAGCTTGTTTGCACAAAAAATAAAAATAAATAAAAATTCATGTTCCACCAGATCATGAAGCAACTTCATACATGTTGTTGTACCTTTCGGCTTTTCCCGGTTAGGGGTCGCCACCGCGGAACTCTGGTCCGCTAATGATTGGCAGTAGATTTTTACGTACCGAGTTGCTAGCCCTGAAGCACAACCTTTAACGATACATGTAAGCAAGCAAATACTCTCATCCAAATCTGTGACAAAATTGAAACCGATTGAAATATGTTTAATCTGCTCAAATAAGGCAATGGCTGGTTGTCCAGTTTGTAATCAAGAGTAACAAAATCCCCAGATTCAATAAATGATTTTTTCCATGCAGGAACAGTGTAGCCACTCCTGCATGAAATATGGTCGCTGAGCAATCCAATAAACTAGTGTTTTGACATGCATGAGCCTGCCTACACTGTTTTTGCAGGGAAACCAATGCAGAATGCTAATTAGCTCATTTTCTGGTGAAAACCATGCAAATGAGGTGAATTAGTGATTCAGCTAGCAGTCAGGTATCCGTGCAAGAAAAGTGTTAGTTGCAGAAATGTATTTGGTTACTAACCAAATACATTTTTGCAAATAAGAAAATGGAGGCATGACAGCTCCAAAAAAAGCATGTATTATAGTCTTTAGGCATGCCAATGGCCAAATATATGGCCATTGGCATGGAAAAGTCCTTCATTTTTATAAAAATCAAAGTAATTTTTTTGGGCTGATCTTGGCCGTTTAAGCATAGGGTAGCAGTGTGCAAATGGGATTGTGCTGAAAGTGAAAAAAAATGTGAAAACTCAATTTTAAGGGAAATCTGCATTTTCCCATTATAGTCTATGGCATGCAGAATCAAAACAATACCAGGGAGCAGTGGTTGTCAAGGGGAAAGGCTCTGTGGTTGTGCAGTAACTATGGACTAAGGCAGTGGGGTATGCAAATGAAGGGAAATTTACTGAATTACAAAAATCTTCTAAGTGCCAAACTGCACCTAACCATGTAAGTACTATAGCATGGTCATGTAACTAGGAGGAGCAACAGACATGAAAAGGGGGTTTGTCAGGCATGTTGTAAGTACATTGGAGCCCTATGGCACACAGATAAGCTTAGCAAACCAAGGAGTTGTGTTTGAGGATATATTGACTTATTCCATGAAATGAAGAGTGTGTTCGCATCCAGGGAGGGCCATTTCTTTGTGTTTACATTAGCTAAACATGTATGCGTGGCACACTCAGGGTCTAAAACAAAACAAAAAACCCCCCTGAAATAGCAGGACTGTTTACATTTGGGCACTGGGTTTGCACAGAACGCCTCAGGGCTTAAAAGAGGAGGAAATGGGAAGGGAAAAAAGTAAAAAAAGGAAAATAGCAGAATAAAAGCAATCAAGAGAAAATTACATAGCTAGCAGGTGGAATGTATCATAGTCAGCCAATCATACAGGCAGCATCAGTATAAACTATGGAAACACCTTACAGTCTATTTTTTTCCCACAAACTCTGCACCATTGGTGTACACATGCAGGGGACTTTTAACCAAAAACATGTTAGGGGCTGCCATTGCTTTGATCCATTGGTATGTGTTAGAGGCTGAGGGTGGAGAGGGGGATAATGTTGACAACCTCCACAGACCGAGGAGGAGGAGAAGAGTGTTCAGACCCAGGGTAACTTACCAAGGCCTACATGATCTGGCGATAGTAGAGTGCTATAGCGTGGACAGAGACATCCTTCAGCAAATCATCAAGCTGTACTGGCCTCAACTCAGACCTAGAGCCAACAGAGGGAAACCCATCCCAGTGGATACCAAGGTATACGCAGCCTTAAGAATTCTAGCTACAGGTACTTTCCAAAGACCTACTGGGGACATCATGAGGGTCTCACAGGCATCTGCATCCAAGTTACTCCACCAGTTCCTGGATGCTATACTACCACATGCCGGTAAGCACATTTACTTCCCACACACACATGAGGAGAGGACATGCAATATGTGTCTCTTCCACCATGTAGCAGAATACCCGGAGGTACTTGGTGCCATAGACTGCACGCACATCCACATCAAAGCACCATCCAGTGAACAGGGTAGGGTCTACATAAACTGCAAGGGCTTTCCCTCCATCAACTGCCGGGTTGTGTGCAATGCCCAGGGTATTATCATGAATGTGTGTGCTGGCAACCCTGGAAGCTATCACAACTCCCACATCAGGCATTCATCAGCTGTACCAGGCAATTGCCAGTGGGGGCATCCCGTATGGCCATCTGTTGAGGGATGCTGGCTATGTGCTGGAGCTGTATATGATGACACCCATCAGAAATGCGCACACACCCACACAAGAACGCCATAATGAGGCACACTCACAAACCAGGATCATTATAGAGTGTGTGTTTGGAATGCTCAAGTCACAGTTCCATTGCCTTGACATATCTGGTGGAGCCTTGCAGTACTCTACAGCCATATGTGCACACATGTTCATAGTATGTGCCATGCTGCACAATATGTTGCAGCAGGAACAACACGGCGAAGGGCCACACAGCCCACCACCATTGCCAAGGTCCCCACAGACACAGATGGACTCAGAGGAGGAGGATGCCCCTGAACCTGCTCCTGTAGGCAGAAGGAGGCATGCCCAGTATGCTCATGGCAAAGAGGCAATGGAGAGCACACACACACAGACACTGTAGGGAACCCAGGGACTGACACCTCTCTTTGACTCTCACACACAGTAATATTCTACACTTAAATTAGACACTTACATTGGACATGTTACACTTAAAGAAGTCCCAGTCTCTCTGAGGCACATGCTTCAGGACCTTAACCTTGTTACCACAATAAACAGAACATGCTGGAGGGATAGATTCCTGTCCCAGAGACTTCCCATGGTCTGGAACAGACTACCCATTCATGTCAAACAAAGCTCCTCATTAGCCCTCTTTAAGATAAATCTTGATGACTGGATGGGAAATAGAAAATTTGCCCTGGGGATCACTTCTGTGGCTCTGCTTAACTAGGGCAGAGGAAAATACTTTTCTTGGGTGGCGTAAGCCAGGGAACCTTTTTGGCTAGGTTTATATAGACCCCAGGGCCGATAGCCTAGTACCTATCTATTAACCTATGAACCTATAATATGGATGACACACACGTCATATTACCTGTAACTTACCATGTATAGGCAGTGTACTGTGTGCATCCAACATAGGCAACCCTCAAGCACCATCCTCACAACTGTTGCAAGCACAAGGTAAGTCAGTCTTCTTAACACTAAATGGATGGATTAGTATATTTTGCTAGCATATCTATGGTAATGCTGAATGCATGCAAGGGAATAGGGTGACCTACTGGGATAGTAGCACACAACTGACAGCTATGTGGGACACCAGGAAATGTCTGGCCAAATGTGGCCTCCACACATTATGCAGTAGTACCCAAGGTGGCAAATTCCACTGCAGTATATGTGTGGGGACAACTAGCTGGGGGGTTCATAGGTCACAGGCATGGATATCAGCGTGGGGGTCCCATACCCACCCCTCACACCCACACAGCAAGTTGGCTGTAGAAAACCACAGAGCAATGCCTGGTAAAGGCACACAAATGATGACAATGTTGAATTACCATCTTACAGACTCACACAGTGATAGCACAGCAGGACCCACAATCGCAGTAAGGCTACGAAGGGTAAGAAATCTGAAACTCAAATGTATGCCATTACAATCTGACCTGTGCTCTTTACTGATATGCTTCTAGTCTCCAAGACAGGGAACAATAGTATGGAAAATGGAACCAAAATTTAAAGTAAATATCAGCACAGTCTGTGCAAACATGTACAGTTGACAGGTGTGCCTCCCATATACCCACACAAATGCAGTAGCATGTATGTTTGTAGGGAAATAACAGCATAGCACACATTGGCAGGGCTGTACCAATACACATGAAAACATGTTGCTTGTCCACAGTAGGCAGGGGTCAATGAGCTATGTGTATGTGTGGTTAATACTGTCAGGATCTGGCCAGCACGGTCTCCTAGCAGTCGTCTCATAGTGCCCTAAGTGGAGTGCTGCCTTTGACAGGGCCATGTGCAGATAACTGCAGTGCCAACTGTTATGCATGTCAGTGACACCCACTGCTCTGCCACTGACATACCTGGAAGTCACAGTGTTATGTGGAATATATTAGACATATAAGGGATATCTTGAAGGATGTGTAGCTGAGGTGCCAAGGCTTTTGTGAATATAAGTGCTTTTTGGTACTGTTGCCGGTGGTTATTCTCAATAATCCTTTTTTCTTATGCTTGCTTTTACATATAATGGACATGCCTGCACAGCAGAATGCACTCTGTACCCACACCCATAACTCCCAACCTCTGACAGCAAGATGTCTGGACAAGGGCAGAAATAAAAGTGGAACAAAGGCACAATGATAGGCATGTGTTGTAAATATCACCCTTACATACTGAGAAAGTTGGTAGGGTGAGGGGTTTGCTGTAGCTGGAATTGTCTGAAGTTTATGTAGTCTGAAACAGTAATGTCTGTCATTATTTTGTAACATCACTCTTCAATTATATGTAACTAACTTGTCATAAAAATACAAGTTTACGTAGACAGGATGAAACCTCCAGCCAAACACCTAGACAATCTGCCAACAAATGTACAGGTGAGAAGTATGCCCACACAAGGATAAGAGATCTCAGGTTAGAAAGATACCACACAAGCAGGAGATCCCCAGCCAGTATATCACCAGGTTGCTGGACTGTTCACACAGCGCGTCATTACTCAACTGGCTGTAGCCACACCTCACAAATGGCCTTGTTGGGCAAAAATGTACATAGCTGCCCTCATAATATTGGTCTATGCATCATACTAGTATTCGTCTGCTAAAGCACTGTGATGATCTGAAGATGTCTGGCACTAGGTAATGACAGAATACATTGCAGTGTCAGTCTAACAATATGACAGAAAAGTTCTGCTAAACAAACCCAGTACCCTGAGAAAAGTCCTGTGTACTCCTAAGAGGTATGGCTGTAGCACACAAAACTCTGGACTGGTGTACACCTATCTCTGGATTGGAGTCCCACTCTAACTACTCAGTCTCTCTCTCTCCCTGTAAAGACTTACATCCCCTTCTACTTCCTCTACCTCTTCTCCTCAATTAACCTGTAAACTTCCTCAAACATCTCTCCCTTCATTTTCCTCACATTCTCCAAGTATGTCCTCCCATACCATTTATACTATCCTTGTCCCATGCTCCCTTCTTGTGCTACTAATTCCTCTTTATTTTGCTACTTCTTACTCTTCCAAAACACCCCTATGCCTACCTCCTACTCAAACCATCCCATGCACTCTCCCAAAACCATTTCTAGCAACCCACTTCCATACAATAACATCCTCTCTTATTTCTCCTAACCTACTGCACCTATTCCACCCCAAACTCTTCTCCATCACAAGAAATACCTTCACTCTTAAATCACTACTAGCCCCAAACAGCTTCCTTCTCAATAAACCCAAAAAGCTAAAAGTTATTCCCAATAATGACCTAACCTTATCTGGAGATATCCATCCTAACCCTAGCCCTTGCCTCACAACAAACTCCTCCCCACCCCCACTTCATCCATTACACACATCCATTCTCCCCCCTCCCTCTTCTTCTTCTACTTCCTCTCCTAACACCCTTAAGTTCTTTACCACAAATGCCCAAAGCCTTAATAACAAAATACACCAAATACAAGCTTGAATTTCCCACAACCAAGCTGACATCCTAGCCATCTCAGAAACCTGGTTAAAACCCCATATTGCTGACTCCGAAATCCTACCACCTGGATTCCAAATCCATAGAAGTGACCGTTTAAACAGAAAAGGTGGAGGCTCTGCTCTAATCTACTCCAACCTTCTCTCACTAATCCCCCAATTACAAAATTCAAAAATACTGAACTAACCGCTTGTCTTCTGCAATTAAATAAACATAAAAATATCTGCATTATCTCCCTATGTATTTCCCCAGGCGACAACATCTCTACTCTTGAAAATATTCTTCACTGGGCCTTAACTAAAATAAAATTCAAAACCTACATTCTAGGCGATGTTAATATTGATTGGAATAAAATCAACTCACCTTCCCCCTCCTTATTCATCAACCTCTACAATTTCTCCCAAGTAATTCATACAACTACTCACCCTAACAAACACCACCCCCCAGGATCCATCATCGACTGGGTCCTAGTCTCCCATCCTAATAAAATAACTCTCTCTGGTACTATCCCAGAAACATTCAGTGACCATCTCCCTGCTTTCATACATTGCTCAACCAACAATACTAAACACCAACACCACTATATCCACACTCGTAATCTGAGCAACTTCAACCCCTCAAATTTCTCAAACACTTTTAAATATATAAACTCGCAAATCCTATATACTCTTCCCCTCGACAATGCAGTAGAATATTTTAACTCTATCTTCCTGAAAACCCTCAACTCCCAAGCTCCACCAAGAAACAAACGAATCAAGACTAATTCTGCTCCTTGGCGATCCAAAGAAACTAAACTAATCATGTACTGCAGGGACAAATTCTGGAAGCTCTACCAAAAAAATAAGATGCCTTCTACCTTGCTTCAATACACCCAACTCCGCAACCAAGTAAAGAAATTAATCATCTCAGACAAAAAAAAAACTACTACGATGAACTTCAATCCAACAATAACAAGAACCCAAAACAATTCTGGAAATCTATAAATTCCCTACTCCACCCAGGATCCAGGAATAATCCCTGCCCTGACCCTAGCTTAACTGACTCAGAACTAAGCTCTCACTTCAACACATTTTTTTACAGAATTCATAGCTAATCTAACCAGATCTTTTCCCAACAATAATCCATCCAACTCTCTTTCCTCTACTCCCAGCACCCCTAATAACTTTACGCTTAATTTACAACTTAAACCTGTACCAACTACTTTCATAAAAAGACTCCTATCAAAACTAAAGCCTTGCTCAAATGCCCCAGACAACTTACCCTCCTCCTTTCTCAAATCCACTGCTGATGGTATTGCTCTCCCTATAAGCATCCTAATTAACAGATCCTTAAAAGAGTCTTATGTACCCAAACTTTGGTAATCTGCCTTCATTCTACCTCTTCACAAAGGAGGCAAAAACTACAATATCTCTCATTTCCGCCCAATTGCCCTACTCTCACCATTATCAAAAATACTTGAAAAATGTGTCCATCACCAACATATGCCTTTTTTAACTCAGAATCTCCTCATAACTCTTACCCAGCATGGCTTCCGCCCTGGCCACAGCACCACTACCACCTTACTATCCTTCTTAGACACAGTAAATCGAGCACGTGATTCTGGATTACTAGTATCCACAGTACTGCTAGACCTTTCCAAAGCCTTCGATACCATCTCCCACAAGCAGCTTCTCTTACATCTCTCCAACCTTCATCTCTCCCCTGATACCCTTTCCTGGTTCTCCAGCTACCTATCTGACAGATCTCAAGCTGTCAGATGGAAGAACTCTACCTCCTCCTTCTTGCCAACACCGACTGATGTTCCCCAGGGGTCCATCCTCGGACCCATGCTTTTCAACATTTTCATTAACAACCTTCACTCAATCATCCCTGAAATGACAGTTATCCAATATGCAGATGACTCTACCTTAGTTTGTGCCGCCTCCAACCTACCTGAACTCCTGACTAAAACTCAAACAGCTTTTTCCACTACCGAAAACTGGATGCACCAAAACCATCTCTCTCTCTCTCAATTCTAATAAATCCAAAATACTTCTCTTTCCTCCCTCCAGAAATTTCTCCTTTGACAAGAATGCTTTCAAAGTCCTTAGCCAAAGCAACTCTGCCATTGAAGTGGTCCCTTCTGCAAAACTCCTCGGCATTACCATAGACGAACACCTTAAATTTGATATCCATATCCAACAAAACATAAAGAAAACCCATCAAAAGCTAGGCATGCTCTATAAAAATAACCGCTTTCTCTCCAACTCCGCAAGGCAAACTATTGCTAATACCTACCTCCTACCCTCTCTATTATATGGAGCCCCTCTACTAACTAACCTATCTTCTTCCAACACCTCTAAACTCGAAACTTGCTATAATAAAATCTCCAAATTCGCAACTAAATCTAAAACCTCTACTCACCACTGCCTAACCCTACAATCTCTGAACTGGCTGGAACTCTCAAACTTCCTAGACTATTTCCAACTAACCACCGTGCACAAATTAATATTCTATCCAGATAAATGCCCAGCCTTAACAAACATCCTTCCCCCTTACATCCCAACCAGATCTCTGAGATCTGAACACCAAAATTTAATGTCTGTCCACAAACCCAAATGCCCTGCAGGCCAACTCCTTCTCTCTTTCACTGTAGGCAAAAAATGGAACTCTCTCCCTCCTTCACTCAGGACTACACCTATCTCTGAATCCTTCAAAACTCTACTTTTCTCTTACCTATCCACTAAACGTAAATGCTCCTGCTTTCACCCTACATAACAATCTTAAGAATTTCTCCTTTGAGCTCTCCGTACTCCTGCTCTTCTCTGCACTATTACCTCTTTTTCTATTCTCCTAATTAAACCTAAGCTAACATACTCAGACTAAGCATCTTCTCTCTCTTGACTCCAAGTATTGTATATATTGTATATATTGTAAATATCAAGTAATTCACTGATGCTTATTGTCCAGTCAGTCTAAACTACTGCCCTGAATGTAAATACCTACAAACTGTACTACCTATGTCAAAATTGTATTCCAATGTCAATTTATCCACTTGTACCTGATTGCATATATGTATTTACCATTGCATTATGTAACCTTTGTATCCATATATGTATGTACTTACCATTGCATTATATAACCTTTGTAACCATATTGCTTATTGGAGCTTTTCTCCCTGGGCCTCCACTGAAAATGGGCACACCACTGGCCCAGTGGACTTCCCCGGTAATCAAACTGAAATAAATAAATAAAATAAATAAATAAACTATAGAAGGTCACACTGGGCATGCTCTTACACTTAGAGAATCACAGGAGATGTTGGAACCCACATCGGAATATATGACTGTATTGTGTATATATGTCTGTGCATAGGGAATGTTTATAAAGAGAGTTTATAAAGTGTGCATATCATGGATAGGGATAGAGTTGTTAGGTCTAACAGTTTTTCTAATTGTTGTAGTGAAGGGGTGATAAACCTTGCTACATGTAAACATTGTGGAGCATTTTATGTTGGAAAAACCACCTATATATTAAAAAGAAAGATTTATGAACATCTAAATGACATAAGGACTAAGGACAACAATAACACTCTTTATAAACATTCCCTAGTGTGCACCCATGCAAGGTGGAGTTTCTTTCTGTAAGAGAAGGTGGAACAGGACCACAGGGGAGTGCCCTGAGAGACCAAAATTGAGGTCAGGGAACTTTTTTGGCAATTAATTGTGGAGGCCAACAAGCCCCCTGCGTCAAATTAATATTTATCCATTGCCCCTATTCTTAGAATGAGAGCTGCAAATTTATAGTCTGTAGTTCAGGTCTTCTACCTGTGGGCAGCCACGGTGGTGCAGCAGTTAGCATTGCCACCTCACAGCAAGAGGTTCTCCGGTTCGATTCTTGGCTGGGGTGCCTTCTGTGCAGAGTCTGCATGTCCTCCCTGTGGTCGCGTGGGTTTCTTCCGGGTGCTCCGGTTTCCTCCCACATCCCAAAGACATGCAGTAGGTGGATTGGACACTCCAAATTGGCCCTAGGTGTGAGTGTGTGGATGTGTGTACCTTCTGTGGAAGGTTGGGCACCGGGCTGGCAACTCGACACCGTAAAACTCCACTGCCAATCATGAGTGGAAAGGTGATCCACTGTGGCAACCCCTAACTGGGAAAAGCTGAAAGAAGAAGAATTGAGGTCTTCTACCATGGGGTAGTAATGTTGGACTACATACAGGCTGTATTGAACTGGTATATCTTAGGAATTAGTTTGATTTCAGATTTATTTATTTTATTTTATTTTTATGTAATATATATATATATATATATATATATATATATATATATATATATATATATATATACATATTTTACTTGCATCTACACATACACACATATTTTATTCAGTTCCTTGGACAGAATTTTAAAAGTTCATGTTTGTATTTTTTACTAGGGGGATTTGGGTATGTATATATTTCTATTAGTGGGGTTGGACTTAGATTGTTGCAATTTATTATTCAATTGTGTTTTTTGTTTAAATGTGTACTATTTAATTATATTATTATTATTCAATTAAAATAGGGCATGGGGGTATATAATAGGAAATTCACAACTGATCACTTTGTAACATCTGATGAAGTCCATTTTGGATGAAAACTCTACACTGAGGGTTGCGTTTATGTGAATAAAGAGCTGTTTATTCCGGGTTTTTCAGTGGACATCATTTTTATTGAACCTCCTAGTATAGGTGCCTGTTTTGTGGTTTTGCACTTGGTTCCTGTTTTTTTTTCCGGGCACCTAGCCTCCTTTGGCTTGTGACTATAGTACAAATCACTAGCTAAGCAGGGATTCTAACCTCAGATCTGGCAAATATGTGTGTGGGTGTATAAGTGTGTGTGTGTGTGTGTGTGTGTGTGTGTGTGTGTGTGTGTGTGTGTGTGTGTGTGTGTGTGTGTGTTTGTAAGAATAAGTATTTTGATAAGTTTCCCACCCGGTGCCCTACTTTATCAGTCCTGCTAATGTCATTCCCCTTATCAGCACCTTTGGCCAGTTGTCAGCCCAGTAAACTCCATAGCATGTGCGATAACTGTGTAACACTATAGTACAAATCACTAGATAGGCAGGGATTCTAATATCAATACTGGCAGGTAAGTGTGTGTGTGTGTGTGTGTGTGTGTGTGTGTGTGTGTGTGTGCATGTGTGTTTGTGTGTGAGAATCATATCTTGTATAGGTTGTACCATTTTGAGTTGTGCACCACCCTGTACACCTCCCATCACCCTACTTTACAAGGCCTGCTGATGTCATTCACCTTTGAAGTAACTTGGGGCAAAGTGAATTCATATAAGCTCCATGGCGCATCTGATAACTGCATAAAACTTTAGTAGAAATAACCAGATAGGTAGGGGTAATGTCAATACTGGCAACTGTGTTTGTTGAGAATCATATCCAGTGCGGTTATACCATTCTGAGTTGTGTACCACCCTGTACACTTCCCATCACCCTACTTTACAAGGCCTGCTGATGTCATTCACTTTAGAAGTACCTTGGGACAAGGTGAATCCATATAAGCTCCGTGGCACATCTAATAACTGCGTAACTCTATAGTAGAAATAACTAGATAGGTAGGGATTTTAATCTCAATACTGGCAACTGTGTGTGCATTTGGGTTGAGAACCATATTCTGTGTGGGTTATACCATTTTGATGTGTGTACCATCCACGCCTGTTTACCACCTCCAAATGGCATTACTTTATATAGTGTGTTAATGGCATCTGCCTCACATGCAGCATGTTAAACAGTTGTACAGGCCAGAGCAGTCATCTGTACAGATGTCTATGGAATATCTGGATGTTTGCAACCCATATGTGGTCTATGTCCCCTAACAATGGCCACGTATGTCATATTGTTGCCAAATAGGTCACAGTTAGTGTACTGACACACATGCCAGCATCAGATGCCATATCTCACTGATCATCCTGATACAACATCTGTTACCCTATCAGTTGTCCAGGCTTGTAGGAGCAATAGATGACTCCAGTTGCAATTCCTGATGGCTTTTCTCACCATCCATGAAGGCATTCACATTATTACATGTTGTAAGAGGTAGTGGATTATATCTCATGCATATATTCTATGTGGGGCATGTCATGTGTATGTAGCACTATAGTAAATTAAAGTGGATATGTAGGTTTCTGAATCTGTCCATTGCCAGCTGTGTTTGTGTTACTGTATGCACATCCTCTGTATCAGTATTTACTGTGTGTATGCAAAGGATATACTATTTTGTCTCCCAGTTCCACCCTGTGAACTCAGGAATACATATCACAAACCTGTCATACCTAGTACCATGCATGCCCTCACCAACTGCATCAGGGTGGAGTGTATGGGAAAGAAATGGCAGGGGCAACAGGTGCTGACACATGAATCTGTTGTGGTCAGTATAATGGCTAAGCTGGTGAGGGATCTACTGACGTACTCCAATAATCTGTTCCATATGTATGAGCCTGTGGTACTACACAACACTGAGGTGACATGTCTGAAGGCTACCTGTCTGTGACAAGGGGTATGTACACCAGGTCACACTGTCTGACAACAGTGTCCATCACACACTGTTGCATGCATACACACCTGGTAAATGTGCATATAAAGCTGTAACTTGGCTAAGACATGGTCGGTGCATTTCCACTCTGCCATACTCCACGTTGGTAATATGTCTGCAGGGTCACAGCCTGCAGACACACAGACACGTGGAACACAAACAGAATATAGCATGTCAGATTACATTCAGTCAGTGGTACTGACAGCAATAATGCATCATGGCTAATAAGGTACATACATCTTTATGTGTACCCATAACAAATGCAAGCAGACAGCACCTTAAATAGTATTACATAGCTACACTGTACTATATTTACCCTGCACATCAGACCCATATTAGCCTGTCCTGGCATCGATGGTATGGATGACAGGGATGTGACACAGGTATCATCATATGCACAGGGTGTGGCCAGAGGCCTAGGCTGGGCCATACAGTTGACATCCATGTGTGTGTGTTTGGAGGGGTATCCTATATATGAGCTGAGCAGAAGTGCTGTGTGTGTGGAGGTGACTTATCTGTGATACAGATGTATGTGTGTGTGTGTATATGCACACAGTCATGCCATGTGGCTGCCCTACACAGGGATATGTTGGACAACTGTGGACCGTACATGGCAATGTGTCCAGTTCACCATCTCCAGCGATGGACATGGGAACTGGTCCTGACAGGGGTCTCACTGGCACCTCCAGGCCCAAGGCCAAATGCAGTACTGCTTCCTGATGGTGAATGCTGTCTGCTGGATCTGTGTCCCTGATGGGACTGGCCAGGACTATGTGCCCATGGCCTGCTCTGTTGTGATGTACTGCTGGAGTCACTGCCACTATGGGACTGTGAAGCTGCATGGCCCCATAGACTCTCAACTGGTGTTGGTGCTGACCTACATCCACGTGGCTGACGCCCATCTCCTACCAACACTCTAGCACAGACATGCCATGGTCAAGGATTGCCAAGGTCTCACCCCACTGTCTATTCATGACCTCAGTGTTTTGGCATGTAGCCTCAACAAGGTCAAGTATGTCGCTACATAAACCAGGAAGAGTTGCATCCACCACCCTGAGTATTTGTATGGTGTTGCATTCACTACATGCCTATGCATCCATGACAGCCTGAAACATGCAACTGGTGACACTTGCTGTGGCACTTGTGACAGTGGCTTGATGAGCAGCAGTCCTCCTGTGAGCACCCCTGTCCATCTACCTGTGTGGGACCTTGCCTGCACTCAGGCTATGGACAGTGTCTACACTCACACCTGCCATAGTCAACACACTAGCCTATTCCATGCCACCACCTGCCAACTGTCCATCATCTGTGGCTGGTGGGGATGGGCATGTGTGGGTATTGTGACTGTGTGCGGGGACGTTGTGGATGAGTGTGGGTTGCCAACTGATGGCACAGATTCAGCCCCTGACAACACCACCTGTGCCTGAATATGACAATCGACATTGCTAGAGTCTGCAGAGACACTGACATCAGATACTGAGTGGGGGGGGACTGTGACCAACATGACCACCTGTGGGGGAAATACAACATATGTAAATGAATACCTGCACTATATTGTTTACTGCTACACATACACACACATGCACACATATACAGGTGAGGTGGCAAACAGGCATTACACAGACCTCACAATAGCCAACTGGTGACATTCACAGCACAGACAGATCACTACATGCACACCCCGGACAGGCCCTCAACATCATGCAGTGCAGCTCTTTCCACTTCCTGTTACAACTTATATACACCTCTGTGATATGTGAGTAGTGTTAGAAGGTGATGGACCTTCAAGTAGCACACACACTGCATCCATGTACACATAATTGCTGTTCACCTGTATAGCACAGTGGCAACTCCTACAGAACATATCTCTCAACTGTGCAGAGCGTCGCTGAATGTCTACATGTGTGGCTCATATTTCTGGTCTGTCCGTCATAAATCCTCTATTTGTCTGACACATTACTGGGATGATATGAGGACTGGTGTCACTATTTAATGACATATTTTGAGTCTCGTACTTCAAAACCTGCAGTACAGGTATGTTACAACAGAACCAGTTACACTAACAACCTTCTAAGCTTACAGTGGACATTATAAGTGTAGACACCCCTGTTAACATGCCAAGTTTGTCTGATATAACATGAGACCACAGAAATCATGTGATAACATTTCCCAACTTTAATGTGGCCTGCAACCTGTGCAATCCAGTTGAAGAACAAAAACATGTAGAAGTTGAAATATGTATAATAGGCTGGCTGCATGACTGTGCACACCCTTAAACTAATACTTTGTTAAGACACCTTTTGATTTCATAACAGCAGTCAGTCCTCTTGGGAAGGTGTGAATCAGCATGGCACATCTCGACTTGTACACTCTCCCTTACAGAAGCCCTCCAACTCTGTCAGATTGCGAGGCCATCACTTCTGCAGAGGCCTCTTCAGGACACCCCATAAATTCTCTACTGGATGTATATGTGGACTGCGGCTGGGTTCTTCCAAAACATTGATTGTCTTCTGGTGAAGACATTCTTTTATGGATTTTGATGTATGGTATAGGTCAGTCTTGTGTGGAAAGGTGTAAGTCCTCTCCATCCACAGCTTTCTAGCAGACACATGATGATTTCAGGCCAAAAGTGACTGGTATTTTGAACTCTTCCTAATCCCCTCCACCTTGGCAACAGGCCCACTTCCAGCTTATGAACAGCAACCCCAAAGCAGGATACTGCCATCACCATACTTCACCATGGGGGTGGTGCTCTTTTGATGATGCACAGTGTTGTTTTTGTGCCAAACACACCTTTTGGTATTGTGGCCAAAAAGTGCAACCTTGGTCTCATTACACCATAACACATTTCCCCACATGCTACTGGGGGACCTGATGTATTTTTCTTGAGAAATCCACCAGACCTGGATGTTGTTCTGTGTGTGAGAAGGCTTCCATCTTCCAAACCTACTGCATAGGCCAGACATGGAGAATATGGGAGATTGTCACATGTAGTACACAACTGGTACTTGCCAGTGATTCCTGCAACTCTGGTAGTGTTGCTGTAGGTCTCCTAGCAGCCTCACTAACCAGTTTGGGTCTTGTCTTTTCCACACATTTGGAGGGATGTCCATTTCTGTGCAATGTCACTGTTGTCCCATATTTCCTCCATCATGTAATGACTGTCTTCACTGTGTTCCATGGTATATGCAATGCAGTGGAAATGTGTGTATACCCTTCTTTTGGATGATTCCTTTCACAAATGAGATCCCGTTGCTGCACCATAAGTTGTATTTGAACTATGGCTGTCACTGTAGCAGGCAACTGAGTAAATTTAGGGTGATCCTGTTAGGACACCTGACTGTTATTTGCTGTTAATCAAAGAGCCTCTGTAATTGATGGCAGGTGTGTACCCAAGAAGACATAATGCTGTAATAATATTTAATGCTGCTTCAACACAGTGTTAACTTCAGCCTGTGCACATGTATGCATCTAGCTTCTTGTACGTTTTGTATGTGTAATAATTGTTCCCCTACCAGATGTGTTTCTTTTACAATTGGATTGTACAGGTTATAAGTCACATGAAAAGTTGAAAGGGTTAAGAAATGTGTTATCGTGCTCTCATTTTTGTATTTCCAAATATCTGGCATTTTAACAGGTGTGTGTACACCATTTATATGCACTGTATAACACTAATTTATAAAATATGTCCCTAGTTTTGGGCCTTCGACCCCCCATTTTGTTAGTCTTTGTCCAGATTTCCTGCAATGACAGGTTGTGAGGTATGCTACAGATATGTGACATCTCCTGCAAATAGGCCCCTGTGACGACCACTGTGATGCAAAGCAGTTAACTCCACCACAAGTGAACATGCAGATATTGCAAAATAGCTGAGAGTAACAGTTGTGTGCATGGTCACATGCATAACCTTAACATTCCACGGGCACTGGTGAGCCACAAAAGGAAAATCCCATACTCACCATCTTTAGGCTGCTGTCCCACATGCAGACCAGAGGAACCTATGTAGTTGTGGGGGAGAGGTATTGTCAGCAGACTCACATTTGGCATTGGTACAAGATGAATGCTACGTGTCTACACAGGTACAGTACAAGCTATGACTGTACACAATTTTCTGTCCCTTGCCATAGATGTGCACTAGTGTGCGTTACTAAACCCCACCCACAAATGCAGTTTCAACTGACATATGCATCTAGATACTCTATTGAAGATATGCTTAAATTGATGTGCACTGTGCCCTTACCTGGAAGCTCCTCACCTGTTGCCTGGGTGCCACCCACCTCCACGACTGGTGTGTCATGTGTTGGTTGTTGTGTGGGGGCTGCCCTAAGGTTGCCAAGGAGCGCCTGCATTGGTGTAAGTGGGGCCTGTGTAGCAAGACCCCCAACTGTGGTGGAACGGTCCCTGGTCATGGCAGCAGCCCTTTACTGGGCACGACATATCAGGTTAGCTGCCCGATGCATGAACTGATCATATGTGCGACAAAGGTGCCCCAAGGTGTTCACTCTGTAGAGAAGGTCGTCCTACAGGGCAGTCTGCTCCTGCAGATTTTGTCAGTTCCAGCTGAACAGCACAGCATGGTGCTGTAGTATTGCCTCTGTAATGGCTGCATTTTCCTCAACAGTTTATGGTGGCTGACGCTGCATGGCACTTGGAAGACATAAACATGAAAACACATCACAGGACCTTAGACATTGCCGAGAGTTATGTACAGAGCCAGAACATCAGTATTGCCTATCATTAGCCACCACTTACAACTACATTATACCCTTGTCATCTATCAGCACAGTATGAACCTACATTGCACTCCTCGTCCTGATGAGTGATGTTCTCCTAATGAGGGTCAGTACATTGCATAAACCACCATTCATCATTCACGTTTGTGTAGACAGATGACATTGGACATCTTCCTTGCAAATGTGATGTCAATGGTGCTCAGGCTTTGCTTACATACAGTGTGTAATGGAGCTGGAAACATATCCCTGAGTTCATGTAGGATGCAGATAGGAATGTTCTCAAGTCCCATGGAGATTTGCTTTTGTTGACTTTAATTATGCAGTACACACCTGCTCCCTGATGATGAGGAGAGGGGTGTGGGTGCTGTGCTATCCACCTACACTGATGGTGAGCCAGGGGGGTGATGTTTGCCCTAAACCTGTCTGCAGCAGGTTGCCTATAGCTATGGTGTGTGTGTGTGTGTGTGTGTGTGTGTGTGTGTGTGTGTGTGTGTGTGTGTGTGTGTGTGGTGTGATTGACCACCATTACAGGGTGGGTTTTGTTGTCACCTCTGAGATTGCAGACGTGAAGATGGCCTTGTGATTGCCCTTGGTGGATGTGTCCAATTTGTACTCATAGTTAGCCTTACAGTAATCCACCTTGGACCTTATATGCTTGTTCAGACAAAGGTTGACTTGCTGCCAAGTTGGCGCTTGCTCCTACTCTGACCTGTACAGCTGACATAGCGACCAGTAATGTGGTTTGTGTATTGCTGCTGTCCAGCAACGTGGATTACTGTACTTTGGTGGAGACAGGTTTTACAGGTAAGGTATTGATAAGTCCATACAGCTATGTTTTTGGTGATATGGCTGTTTGTAGTAGGCATGGACACAAGGTCATAACACAGTTGGACACCTCTGAAATTTCAACCTGATAATCATGCTTATTCTAGTACCCATGTCTGTGTCAAGGCAATGCAAAGACCAGTAGCTGTATAAATCTAACTCTGTTGGATTCAAAGAAACTGAGATTACATGTGTATAGCATGTACAGCTTATTTACCTGACATTTTGCATCCCATGTCTGTTGTTATGAGGCAGCCAGGTACACCTATTCATACATAGATGTGCACAGGTAATACCTGATATACATTTCTGTTCTATGTCAGTATGGCACACTGTATTTATACTCTTGCTGCTCAGTCATTCCTGTCACCCTGTTAGAGCAGGACATCTGAAGGATGCCACTCATACATAGGGGGCGATGGGCCAACATTTGTCACACTTTCTTAATATTGCTGTGACACACTAAATTCATTTGATAGCACAGTAGGCTTTGCATTCCCAGACATACCCTGGAGGATGTCCGACGCTCATATGGCAGGAAGAGAGGAGAAAGGCTAGGAGTTTGTAGTGAGGGTAGGAACTTTTAATGTTGGCAGTATGACTGGTATGGGGACAGACCTAGCTGATATGATGGACAGAAGGAAGGTTGATATATTGTGTGTGCAAGAGACCAGATGGAAGGGGAGTAAGGCTAGGTGTATCGGAGTCGGTTCCAAATAGCTCTATCATGGTGCGGATGAGAGGAGAAACGGTGTAGGGGTTATCATGAAGGAACAGTATGGCAAGGGTGTTTTTGGAGGTGAAAAGAGTTGTCAGATAGAGTGATGTTAATAAAGCTGGACATTGATGGGGTAATGATGACTGTTGTTAGTGCATATGCTCCTCTAGTTGCATGTGCGATGGATGAGACAGAAAAATCTTGGAGTGAGTTAATTGATGTGGTGATGACTGTACCCAAGGGTGAGAGAGTGGTGATTGGAGCAGCTTTCAATGGGCATGTTGGTGAAGGGAACAGAGGGAATGTGGAAGTGATGGGTAGGTATGGTGTTAAGCAAAGGAATGCAGAAGGTGATATGGTGGTGGAGTTTGCAAAAAGGATGGACATGGCTGTGGTGAATACATATTTAACAAGACAGAGGATCATAGGGTGACATACAAGAGTGGAGGGAGATGCACACAGGCTGATTATCTCCTATGCAGGAGGGCCTGTTTGAAGGAGATTGGGGACTGTAAATTGATGACAGGGGAAAGTGTAGTTAGGCAGCATGGAATGCTGGTCTGTGGGATGACGTTTTTGATCAAGAAGAGGAGGAGGAGTGTGAAGGCAGCACCCAGGATCAAATGGTGGAAACTGAAAAAGGGCAATTGTGAGACTGAGTTCAGAGAAGAGTTAAAACAGGCAGTGGGTGGCAGTGAAGAGTTACTGAATATCTGGGTAACTATAGCACAGCTAGTAAGGGAGATGACCAGAAATGTGCTTGGTGTGACATCTGGACAGAGGAAGGAGGACAAGGGGACCTGGTGGTGGAATGAGGAAGTACAGGGGAGTATACAGAGAAAGAGATTGGCGAAGAAGAAGTGGGATTGTCAGAGAGATGAAGAAAGTAAACAGGAGTATAAGGAGATAAGCCGCATGGCAAAGAGAGAAGTGGCAAAGGCTAAGGATGAGGTGTATGAAGGGTTGTATGAAATGTTGTACCCTAAGGATGGATAATAGGACCAGTACCAATTGGCTAGACAGAGGGACTGAGCTAGGAAGGATGTGCAGCAGATAAGGGTGATAAAGGATAATGAGCACAACATACTCACAAGTGAGGAGAGTGTGTTGAGCAGATGGAAAGAGTACCTTGAGGGGCTGTTGAATGAAGAGAATTGGAGAGAGAGTAGGTTGGATGATGTGGGTATGGCAAATCAGGAAGTGCAACAGATTAGCAAGGAGGGAGTGAGGATAGCTATGAAGAGGATTAGGACTGGAAAGGCTGTTAGTCCAGATGACATACCTGTGGAAGCATGGAGGTGTTTAGGAGAAATAGCAGTGGTCTTTTTAACCTGACTGTTTAATGTAATCTTGGAAAGTGAGAGCATGCATTAGGGGTGGAGAAAAAGTGTTTGATTACCGATTATAAGAATAAGGGTGATGTGCGGAGTTGTAGTAACTACAGAAGGATAACAATGATCAGTCACAGCATGAAGTTATGGGAAAGAGTAGTGGGAGCTAGGTTAAGAAGGGAGGTGAGGATTAATGATCAGCAGTATGGTTTCATGCCAGGAATGAGCAGTACAGATGCGATGTTTGCTCTGAGAGTGTTGATGGAAAGGTACGGAGAAGGTCAGAAGGAGTTGCATTGTGTCTTTGTGGACTTAGAGAAAGCATATGACAGGGTGCCTAGAGAGGAGTTGTGGTATTGTATGAGGAAGTCAGGAGTGGTGGAAGAATCTGTAAGAGTGCTACAGGATATGTACAAGGGTAGTGTGACAGCGGTGAGTTCTGCAGTGGCAATGACAGGTGCATTTACGGTGGAGGAGGGATTACATCAGTGTTCAGCTCTAAGCCCTTTCTTATTTGCAGTGGTGATGGACAGGTTGACAGACAAGATCATACAGGAGTCCCCATTGACTGTGATGTTTGCAGATGACATTGTGATCTGTAGTGAGAGTAGGGAACAGGTTGAGGAGACTGTGGAGAGGTGGAGATATGCTCTACAGAGGGGAGGACTGATGGTTAGAAGGACTAAGTCAGAATATATGTGTGTGAATGGGATGGAGGATAGAAGAATGGTGAGGATGTAGGGAGTAGAGTTTGCAAAGGTGGGTGAGTTTCAATACTTGGGATCAACAGTTCAGAGTAATGATGCACGTGGGGGAGAGGTGAAGAAGAGAGTACAGGCAGGATGGAGAGGGTAGAGAAGAGTGTCAGAAGTGATTTGTGATAGATAGGTACCATTAAGAGTGAGAGGGAAGGTCTACAAGATGGTAGTGAGACCAGCTATGTTATATGGGTTGGAGACAGTGGCACTGACAAAAAGTCAGAGCTGGGAGTGGCAGAGTTAAAGATGTTAACATTTGCACTGGGTGTGATGAGGGCTATGTATGTTAGAGGGTCTACCCTGGTTGGACGGTTTGGTGACCAAGCCAGAGAATAGTGGGATTATTTTGGTTTGGATGGGTCTATATTATGTGATCGAATGGTCAAATATTCGAACATGTAATAATCGGCCTGTAATAATCGAACCACCACAATGTTGAATGGAAAATAAAAAAAAGTAAAACCCACCCAAGCAAACCATTTAAATGCTCTTCACAGGGGGGCATGCCCACCTGCACCCTCCACACCCCCCGCTATTTAAATATACCAACTCCGAGATAGCACTACAGTGCAGACATTGGAAAACTTCCATTTCCGCACTGTACGGAGATCTCCATTGAACCGTTTGACATTTTGGCGGTTTGATTATTATGGGTCGACTATTACGTGTTCGAATATTTGACCCTTCGATCATGTAATAAAAACTCTGTTTGGACATGTGCTGAGGAGGGATGCTGAGTACATTGGGAAAAGGATGGTAAGGATGATGCTGTCAGGTAAGAGGAAAAGAGGAAGGCCTAAGATAAAGTTTATGGATGTGGTGATAGAGGACATGCAGGCGGTTGATGTGACACAGCAAGGATGCAGACAGTAGAAAATGGAGACAGATGATTTGCTGTGGTGACCCCTAATGGGAACAGCCAAAAGAAAGGGAAGGAGATGTTGTAATGTCAGTCTTCACAGGTTGTCAATGAGTTGCCAGACATAACACAACTCTATGAGTAAAAGAATACAAATATGAGGCACACATATGGTCAGTGTGCATAACAATGGACAGTTGAATGGCATGAGTGTATCACATACAGTTCAACACACACATCTGCAACAGTATTTCACTATGCAAATGCCCTGTATAGGTCTCTCACATTTCTGTGACAGACATGTATATCATAGCTGTATTCACAATTAACATATGGATATGTACAACATCCCAGTAGTTGGTCTAGCAGTGTCACAGTCAGTATTGTTCAACACACACTCCAGTAGTAGTCATATGTGAGTCATCCTGTCCTGGGGTGACTTAGTGGCCTGAGCTGTGATCTATGTCACTGCAGACAGACCCATTTGCTAGGGCCATAGGTTATTATCAGCAATATATCAGTACAACAGGTCTTGTTGAGACATATTTGTTGAACTTCATATTTCCCATTATTACATACCTCCTACTGCATTCTATTAAATGCTTACATGTTTGACATACCTGCTTTTTTTGCCAAGTATGGTTGGTTTTATTCCACTATGAGTAGCTTGGTTTCTTGGTCTGTGGGTGTGTGTCTCTCTCTCTGTCTCTCTCTCTCTCTCTCTCCCAGATTTAGGGTATACATCTGTTTTGCATAGGCAGGTAATGCTCATGAGCAGCTGATGGCCTGTGCACCAATTGGTGTCCCCTGCTTGCTAATTGCATGCAGAACAGCTGTGGTGTTATTCCTGTAACCAATGGCATGGCAACACACTCCTATAACTGAGTACTTCATGTGGGAATTGGCCCCCTTTCCTTGCCTGTGAGGGGGACTTCATGGAGGTGTGTGAATAACAACATCACATAGGTTAGTTGGAAATACCTCTTACAACAAAAACTGTGGAGACAGCCCAACAAACTGGGGGAGAATGTTCCAGACATAAGGACAGAATGTAAGTATTGCTGTTATACAGTCTGATTGTAGTTTTTATGGTGCTTGTTGACATGCTTAGCATCTGAGTGTAGTATCCCTAATGTGATGTTATGTCCAGATATTTGTAGGATGTATTGTTGCCTGGCCCCCATAAGTGTTGTGTATTTCTGACACATCAGTGGGATGATGTGAGGATTTCAGTCAAATAGTGAGAAGTAATTGAATGTTGGACTTCTGCTATTTCAGTCAATAGATGTTAGGACAGACACGAGGGTGTTACTGCAGCAACTGTGTCAGCTTATCTACTACAGTATTTTAGATATGTCCCTATTTTCATGGCTTTCTCCCCCACTTTGTCAGGTTTGGTCTAGATTCTTTGCACTACAAGGTTCTGAGCCTGCCTCTCAACTGGCCAGATTGTTGCAGAATGTCCGGTTTATTACTCATATTTCTGGTCTGTTCCACAGATTCATTATTTTTATATCCTTGGTAAATCACTGTGATGATCTGAGGATTTCTGACAGTAGATGATGACATACATTTTAGTTTCAAAACTCACATCCTTCAGAACATGTATGCTGAAATAAACCCTGTCACTCTGGCAACATTCTACATTTATAAGAGCAATATTTAAAATATATGCCCCTAGTTTTGCTGCATTGTCTACTCATTTGTACAGCCTTTGGCCAGATTTCTTGCACTAAGAAGTTGAGAGGTATGGTTCTGAGGTATGACTCCACTACATGTTAACATGTTATGAACACACACACAGACATACACACACACACACAAAGACATATATATATATATATATATTATATATATATATATATATATATATATATATATATATACACACATACACGTGTATATATATATATATATATATATATATATATATATATATATATATGTGTGTGTGTGTGTGTGTGTGTTTGTGTGTACATATTTTATATGTACATATTTTATATGTACATCTCGATTTATATTATGTATATATTTTTCCATATATATGCATCTCCATACATATATACATATGTATATGTATAAATACAAAACCTGACTGATTCTATGGAATCTTTTCCCCTACTGTTGAATGACTCTACTGCATAATATGTTTGAAAAAGCATCATCAATCCTTACAACAATCCTTACAACTTAAATGGTATAGTGGTACATTGCTCTGACTATGATGTACAAGGCACTGTGTTTGAGACTTGACAGGGCTGATTATTTTGTTGCTAGGAAGAACAGTAGCTGATTAAAACAGAGTGATTAAAGCAGTTGTAAACAGGTTTGCGTGGGTTTCCACAATGCTATGCGATGCCAACACACAGTTAAACGTATAGATGCTTATTTTGTGTTGGCTTCACTTAGCATTGCACAAACTCACTTACTCCTGCTTACTACCGCTTACTCACACTTACACCCATGTTAATTTCTTTAAAAGAAAAGAAAAAAAGGGTGCTAGGAAAGTGGTGAAAAAAGGGGCATGCAGAGGGAAAAACAATATGAAAGATAGCTAGGGATGTGCAGGATGGGTGTAAGGAAGGCCCATAGGTGTCCATTTCTTATACAGCAACAGGTGTGCATTTGTACAGAATTTGGAGGTGAATTTGGACACTCAAACCTCAGAGAGAGGTGTGAGGTCAACAGAAATGTGTCAAACCAATTAGACCAGATTACATGTGTCCAGTGGACACATGCAAAATGGACAACTATGTATGTGGTGACATTTTTTTTTTTGGGACAGATGCCCTTTTCTTTTTTTTAAGGTGAGAGTACAATGTTGGGGAAGGATTGTAGGTATGTCTGGGGAGGTAGGATGGGAAGGGAGACAGACAAGACAGCAGACAGGGGCAGTATATGACACATGAGAGAGGTAAACACAATTGACGGGCATGGTGGCTGGGAATCCGAAGCCCATGGGCCCACATATGGTTACAGTAGGACTAAGATCCCCACCCATGAGTGGTCACCACTGCACCTTCACAGCCCCAAAGGTGGCTGTGCTTGGGGCTGGACAGGAGGGGTGGCCTACCCCTCGAGGTACACTAGGAAGCCCTCAATCTGGCACAGCTGATCTCCAAACTCAGATCTAAGGGTGTTGCGCACCAAACCCCGGACCTGACAGCTGGTGGCAGCCTCCTGTCCATGCCAGTTCCTGGAGGGGGGGTGGGCCCTATCCCCTGAGGCAGTTCCACCTGAAGGTGGTGCAGGATCAGCGGAGGAGGCGGATCCAGGTTGGGTCCCAGACATGCTGGGGCCCGGTGCCATGGCCAGATGAGGTGGGACAGTTGAGGTTTTACAAGTTATGTTGGTTAGTCATGAACAATACATTTCAAGATTAGTTATAACAGCATTCATGAGTGTTCCAATTAACCCCATAAAACAGATTCAGAACAGTTGCATAGCAAACAGAACACACGCAGGAATGGAACAACAGTATGCATCATAACATTATGCCAGTAACATTGACGGCAACAGGCTACCAACAATGGTATTTGAACAAGGTATGCTAACATGCAAGCAATTCAATATAAGAATGATAATATAACACAAGTCCCAACATTAGGTTTGGAGTAAAACATACCCATAGTATATGAATTATTGTATTGATCTGGATGGGGGTGGGGGGGGGGAGAGACAAAAAGTCCATTAACATCTGTTTATGCTTCTATTTTTCACAACAGTATTGTTCAATACTCTGTGGGTCTGCCCTCACTTTACATCTACCTATGGCCCATAGCTTCTGTAGCACAAACATACCTATTAAACTGTTAGCCTGGGATGGTATGTGGCAAACTGTGACAACTCTGGGTACATGACTAAAGGGGACTCGTACATGTCAGGGGTACATATCTGGCACAGGAGGGGTACCCTGACTTGCTATTATATGAGTGTGCTACTGACATACATCAACTGGTTTCCTATCTGTGTCCAGGATTATTTGCAGCAGTGACCACTAGATGTGACAGTGTGACACTTGGGAGACATGCATCGGGAACATACCTCTCAACCTCTTAGAGCATGACATCTGAACAAAGCCATACATGAGAGTGGGACAAAGGGCCATAAATATGGACAATTTTTAGATATTGCGCTTACACACCTAGAAGGTTGATAGCATAACAGGTTTTGTATTTGCATGGCTTTTCTGAAGGATATGACGTTTGACATTTATATGTCTATCATTATTTTCTAACTTCAGTCTATAATGATTTGCCACTTATTTGCCATGACATCACTACTTTATGTAAAAAACAGACCAAAACTCTGAGACAAATATCTGAACATTCAGTGAATATCTGTACAGCTGAGAGGCATGATTCAGGAAGAGTGCATATTGTATGTACCTATCCTGCTGTCATTTGCAGGCATGCAGTGTGACAATTGAACAGTTGTACACAGTTTATTAGTATAACTTTCATACAGATACTAGCAACATTTCCTTACCTGTAAAACTTGTGGGGAAAATTTAGGTTGACACTACCTGACTGTTTTTACATTTATTCATGATTCCTTGTATGTAGGTTTGCACACATCTTAGTACCACTCGCAGGATTCAAACCATGTCTGGGTGTGAAAAATTAACAACTAAGCTATTTCTCTTTACAATGAGCTACATGGAAACTGCTGCTTCTTGCTTCCCTGGTTTCTGCCTAATAGTCTTTTGGTTAGACAGTCTGAACTTGAAATCCTGTGATTCATGCATGACAGATAATTATTGTACTGTGCATTAATCCTTTGAATTACTACAATCTGGAAAGCAAAGGTTAACACAAAGCAATGCTGCATGGAACACAGTTTTATACTTTACACATTACTATTCAGGGTTCAGAGATTAGTGCAGTATATATGTCTACAACAACTTACCAGAATAAACACAACAGTTTTTTGTAAAGGGTCTTTATTTCACATCAGTATTAGTCAGTCAAACTTTTATATTTATTCAGTTCACACAGTAAGAGTATACCTACTAGCAGTATGCTATGTACTCCTTCTTAGCTATTTGGACTATATACTGCAAAACATATTTGTACTCACCAGACTGTTGGCACAGCCTCAACAGTCTGTCACCATGGGCTTCAGTGTTCACAGCCCTCTCTGCTGCAGTTGTAGAGGAGAACAACACATGTTGTGCATATCTGTCTATCACATTCTCAGGTTAGTATTTCCTACAAACTACTTGATAGTGATACTTACACACTACCGGAGCATTCTGGGCCAGTCAATCTTGGATCTACTGGTCCAAGAGATCCCTCTTCCTGTGCTTTAAGTTGGCATAGTGGTGCCGTACCTGCTCACCAGTCCGGGGGATGCCAGTAGCACTGGTGAGGTCACGTGTGAGATGGTCCCAGGCATTTGCTTTGTATTGGGAGCCCTGGCAATGGCCCTGCAGCAGTCTCTCTTCATATTCTTTTACTAGGAGTCCAGCCATGACCCTGGACTCCCGAATGCTCCAGCATTCTCTCTCCAATGCCAGCCATTGTATCTGCACAGATGGACTATAACAGAATATGGCTGTATTCCCACCTGCCCCATTTATATAGTGCAATATTCCTTCCCTTTGCTGTTATTGGACCATTTTGAAAAGGTTAATCTCTGCTAAGCAGTGTGCACATCCACTAAGCCAGTTTTAACACTTCTTAAAGGAAAACTTGTTGAGCACTGTTTAACTGTGCACAAATCCACTTAGCTGAGCTACATGCTGCTTAGCAATCACGTCTTTGCAATGGTTACACTTGCTAAGCATAGCTGAGCATTGCTGACCATTGCTCACTTTTTATTTTTTTAATATATCGGAGGAGTGCTTTCATTTATTAAGTGTATATCATATACTTCACATGACATCCCTCTATGTGCTTTCCTTACATTGGCAAGGGGTGTGACTATACTGTATGGGGCACTTGTGTGTACATGCGTAGTTTCACACATTATATACACTCACACTTACGTTGTACACCAGCTACACTACCCTGGTTGGCAAAAAACAGTTGCTACATAATTTAAGTTTAAAAAATAATTTTAACAGTAATTTCCCATAGAAAAGTAAGTTGCCTGTCTTGGTACTTGAACCATGAATACCTGCATACAAAGCCAAGTTTCTAACCACTACACTATTGTGGCTTGAAAATTTTGCTTCTATATTTGCATTTATCTCCTATGGGATGTTTAAGCTATGGTAAGCGGAGGGCCATAATGTGCATACCCACTTAGCTACGCTTAAACATTCCTTAGCCTAGAAAAAGAAAAGTATACATTACTATCATATTATTGTTATATAAGCGAGTCTTGTGGTATTCTGACAATGCATTGAGGACTGCAATTGTGAAATAATGGCATTCATTTGGATTTCAGGCTTCTATCCTTCAGGGACTCCTGCTAATACATATCCTGTTTTCTATCAACTTTCCAAGTGTGTGATGGCAATTTTTCAGGCATGTCTCTATTTTATTGTTTTTCCCTCCATTATTTGTGCCTTTGTCCACATGCACTGCTGTCAGGGAATATTGGCATACATTTGTTTTTAGACTTCTGGTCTTCGGTAATTCATGCTAATGCATGACCTGTTTTCTATCAATTTTCTAAGTTCAGTGGGCAATATGTGTGTTGTATCCCTTTTGAGGGATTTAGCCCTCATTATTTGTGCATTTACACACATTTCCTTCTTTAGCAGGTTGCAGAGGTGTCATACAGCACATTGGCAATGCAGGGGGTAAGTCACAGAACCTGTGACACATCCCCTGCATTGCTTTCTTGATGTTCTGCTTATTTCAGTATCCATGGACACTGAAATATTGGCATAATATTAGAGTAATTCTCTAATATTATGCCAGAACAATTTAGAAAGTGCCATACAACACTTTCTGAGTGCAGGGGGCATGTTCAATGTCCATGCACTACTTGAACATCCCCCCTGCGTTCATTCATAGTTTGTGTCTGTATAAGTTGAACAGCAGTACGCCTTCATGACTATGCAAGGCACGCTGCAATTCTCTACCGATACAAACCTCTCCGTGCAAGAATAGTGCTATTCTTGCATGGAGTTTATTGAATCCCAGGGAAAGTGCACATGGTTTCATCTTTTACATTTCTTATCCTAACATAATTTTCAACTAAGTATGTATTTGTGCAGTATCCACAGCCAACGCTCAATAGTATTATTCTCACACAGAACCAGGGTGTGTTTGTTTTTAAGCCTATTGGTTAGTTCTTACATGTACTTAAACCACCATTAGAGTTATAATTGCTTTGATTTAGATTAAGAAGGCAAATAGTTTTCCCTTCTTATGAACACTTAGAGTGTTGCTCTGCTCCAGTGCATCTTTTTAATCTCCTTCCAAGGCAATCTCTAACATTGTCTTGGCAGAACCTTTCTGTTTGGCCTGCAGTATCATTTTCAGTCTGCACAATTCTCTTATACTGTCACTAGAATTCCGCAGTATTCAGGATTCTGCAATTCACTGAAATTAATTATCTTTTTGTGTTGTAAATACAATAATACTTAAATGTATTGGTTATATAACAATGTATTTAAGTGATCTATTTATGGTAGCCTGTAAGGTATTTCCTATTATAAAATGCAGACACAGCACTACACTACCTATAAAAAAGTTAACAGATTAACAATACAGCTGTAAACAGACAGATGGGAATACCCTATATGATTAGTATAATATAATGGTTACCAAAGGGCATTCTTAATCTTTTAGTAAGAGAACTGAAGGACAGTAAAAGTACTGCAGTTTTGATTGCATGACTTAGAGATGACAAAACACTAATTAGTAAAATTAGCTTTGTGGTTGTTTCCTGCTGTGACTCCTGAAAGCAAAAGTCTAGTTTTGAAATGTTAAATAAAAAGAAACATCAAATCAGACAGGAACATCTAACAAGAGTGTGCCTACTGAGTTAATATTGCTAATTAGCATAATGTCACCCACATGCCATTTTAATATGCTTGCTGTTTTTTGTCTTTATTTTGCCATCAGAGGAAAAGAAGGACATCAGTTTGCCGTAGAAATGTTTATTTATGGACACCTACAGTCTCTGTAAATAACAAAATCCACTGCATTACACATTGATGTTATGTTTTCTCCACTGAAGTAAAAAGATGGGATTAGCTGCAACAATTCCTGTTAAACTGAATCTGTTGTATATATTTTCTCTTTGTATAATGGGTATTTGGATAAGATGTAAATTTGGTAAAAAATACAGTTACTTAAAATGTAATGTTTATGTAGCTGTTTGGAGCATTTTATAAACACCTATTTTCCATGTGAATATTTCTGTATACATCACAATAAAATGATTTTTAGAAATTATTATCATTTAAAAATCAGATAAAGGAGAACAAGTGTAATATTAATCTGATTAATATGCTGGGTCTTAATGACATATTTTTCATTTTCATTATATTTCAGATAGCCTTTTTTTGTATACCTCAATGCATCTGACAGATCCATGGCTTTAAAACTCAGTTTGTTTTTCACATGTTGATAAAATGGATGTAAATAATTCATAAGGAATGTTTTCTATTGGAGCTATTACTTCTAACTTAATAAGCACACTATTAACTTCTTCTGTGTTAATATGATTAAACCTAAGCACAATGTAAAAGGTAAAAAAAGCATAGCAGATGAAACAAATATAATAAATATTATAAGCTATTACATGTGAAAAATTATCTGAACTAGTGCAATCTGAATAAGATTTAGAAAAAAAAACTAAGAATGTAACATAGATTTTAAATGAGTAAATGTAAATAACTACATTTCAAATGGAATGAAATAACTTATTAATGCAATTGAAAGGATGACTAGAAAAGCCAAAAATCAAGAGAAAGTTAAAACTTATATTAATGCAGCTGCAGTTTTTCTTTCATGTTTTCTTCACAAGCACCAATACAGAAGAAAACAGATGGCACCAAGCTGTAAATAGAGATAAACTTCACATATCAAACATAATTTCTAAAAAAAAAAATATGTGTATATATATATATATATATATATATATATATATATATATATATACACACACACACACACACACACATATGGGTCTAGTTTCTTTGATCGAAATACCATTATTTCAAACAAAGAAAGTGCGACCTTACTTTCGCAAAAGGGCACTTCAATGAAAGTGCACTTTTGCGAATTCAGATTCAACGAACCGGCAGTCTAAATAAAACAAAGCACTACAGTGGAGATAAGGGAGTATACCTGCTTCCCCACTGTAGTGAGAGCTTGGAGTTATTATATTTAAATTAGCAGGGGTGTGGGGGGTGCAGGGGGCTTGCCCCCCTGCAAAACAGAGTTTAAAATGTTATTTTGTATTTTAATTGCTGGTTAGCTGAACTGGAATTCACAAAAGTGCACTTTCGTTGAAGTGCACTTTCGCGAAAGTAAGGTCATACATTCTTTGTTCGAAATAATGGTATTTTGATCAAAGAAAGTAGACCCATATATATATATATATATATATATATATATATATATATATATATATATATATATATATATATATATATATATATATATATACATTTAGAAATGTTGTACTTTATGAAACATTTTCATTTAGAGAATAAGCCAACCATACATTAAATCTTGTCTGGAGAACTTTTGTTCTCTAGTAGGGTGTTAATGTACAGGTAATGCAAGCTGACAAATTAGTCTGATGCTTTGGGCAGCATCTAAGATGCCATGAAAGCTCGGAACAGTTGTCATTTTTTTGCATTCGCTAAGCAGTGCTTTCACTGTTTAGTGAGCATAAAATTAAAATGAATACATAAGTAAAAGGTAGAAAAAAGAGTGCATGCACGTGCATACACATTTTTTATCTTTATGACTGTGTGTGTGAGTGTATGTTTGCTTACTTGCATGAAAGTGGAAGTGAGAGTGACAGAGAGAGTGAGAAAGACTGAGGTCAAATAGTGTCTGCAATTAATGAAATGGATAGTGAACTTTTCACTCGCTTAGCTGAATAAATATGGACAAACCTTAAATTCATTGGGAGACAAATGTACAGATTTTAAATGTTCAAATGCCACTAGAATAACAGGAATAGGAATAGCATACATTTTTTATGAAGGATATGAAGTCTGAAACTCAAATGTATGGAATTATTTAATGAGTTTAACCCTAATTATTTGCCAGCAAACTACAAATTTTATGAGGAACAGAAAGAAGTAAAAATATGGGCATTCAATGAAAATCTGGACAGTTGATGGATATGGAGTTATGACACTTTTAATGGCTGCAATTAATGCATACTACTTCTGAATGTTTTTGTGGGTGCGTTTGTTTGAGGGCAATACTCTATAATTATATTATGTGTAGTCATTAAATAACAACCAAACTTATATTTTGGATGAAAAATACTTCCTCAAACAGCATTTACATAGGTTCATAGGTGTGTACTAGGCTAATGGCCCTGGAACCTTTACAAGCCTAGCCCATAGGATTACCCTGGCATTGTACCACCTGACCTTAGTTCTCAGTGCCTCTGTCGAGTAGAGCCACTGGAGTGATCCTTGGGTGAATTTTCTATTTCCCATCCACTCGTCAAGATTTCTCTTGAAGAGGGCCAGTGAGGTGCTCTGTTTGACATGTATGAGAAGTCTATTCTATAGCATGGGCAGTCTCTAGGTTATGAACCTGTCCCTCCAGCATGTTCTTTTGATTGTGGTAATGAGGTTGAGGTCTCTGGAGTGTGTGGTGCAGAGGGATAGGGATTTCTTTAGATGTAGCATTTCTAACAGAGCTGGGTCAGACATGTCTATGTAAGTCAAGCAGAGATCGCCTCTAAGTAGGCGGTATAAGACAGAGAATAGTTGGAGTTTTTTGAGTCTAACTCTATAGGACAAGTGTTTAAGGCCTAGAATCCTCTTTGTGAAGTACTTTTGTGGCCTCTCCAGTTATTGCAGGTGTCTAGTGAGGTACATGCCAAATGGGGCATCGTACTTAATGGCTGGTCTAATGAGGGAAGAGTAGAGGGAGACAATGACCTCTTTCTTCCTGGATGTAAAACCCTTAGTAATGAGATGTGCCACATAGAAGGACTTTCTGACCACAGTGGCAATGTGGTGGTCAAAAGAGAGGTTGCTGTCAACCTGTGTTTCCAGATCTCTTATAATGCCTTCTGTGTTCAGTGGACTACCATTGATGTGGTAATTCATGGGAACTGGGTTTTTCCCAAAGGGGATGACGACACATTTTTTGGCATTGAGCTTAAGGCCATGGTTCTTACACCAGTCGTTGGTCTCAGTGAGGCCTTTCTGTAGGATGTCAGCATCACTCGGGGAGTTAATAATAGCTCCCTACTTGCAATCATCTGCGAACTTTGTCAGCCAGAGCCCCTTTGTGTTGGCCTGGACTTCAGAGAAGTAGGTACCAAACAGGAGAGGTGACCCAAGACCGAGCCCTGTGGGACTCCATTCATGACTGGTTGGCAGCCTGACTTGGAGTCAGCTACTTTCACACTGTTGGTTCTATCTGTGAGCCAGTTTGCAACCCACCTAGTGATATAGGGGTTGATGCCTAGCTTAGTGACTTTTTCTATGATTTTTGAGTGGGGAATGGCATCAATGGCCTTGGCCAGATCAAGGTAGGCTGTATGAACCACATTGCCTCCATCCACAGCTCTGGTGACTGACTCAGAGAAGTTGACCAGGTTGACCAGGCATGATCTACCCTTCAGAAAACCAAACGTTATGGGATCCAGAGTTTGGAGATTCCCTATATCCATGTTTATTAGGTCCATGATGATGCGTTCCATAGCTTTGCATATCAGACTCATCAGGCTAATGGGGTGATAGTTCCCAGGGTCTGTAGTCACTCCTCCTTTGTAGAGAGGAATGACTGTAGCAGTGCACCATTTGGTAGGGACAAAGCCTGAGGTGAGGCTGTGGTTGAACAGGACACACAGGTGAGGTGCCAGTTCACTCTGTAGTTCATGTCGACCACAACCAGGGATATTGTCACGTGCCATAGAAGCTGTATTCTTGACCTTGGACAGTGCTGTTTTAACCTGTCCTGTACTGAGTGCTTGGCAATCTACTGGTATTGTGATTGGTCCTTTGGGGGGGGAGTAAAGTTGGCACTGAAGCTGTCAGCCAGTATATTGGCAATATCTGTTGGCTCGGTATAGGAGGTACCATTGTGCAGTAGCTCAGAGCAAATCTGGGTATTGCTGTGGAGATTCTTTACATAACTACAGAAGGCCTTGTGGTTTATTTGTTGAGGCTGATAAGAGAGTTTTTCCAGTCTTGGGACTTCACCTTACTCCGCATCAGTTTCCTCCTTCTGTTGTAGAGTTTGTTTATGGCAGGGGACACCAGATTGGCTTCCTTTTTTTGGAGGAGGTCGTCTTGGTTTTATTGGGTATGGTGAGATCCACACAGTTGTGTACGTGTTCGTACAGTGCATTGGTGTATGATTTGGTGGTCATGCAACTATTCTTCATTTCCATGGGTGTCGTGAAGTTAGCCACCTCTGTTTTTAGGAGCCCAAAGTTAGCTCTGGAGAAGTTTTTCATGGTGGTTACCTCTGCGGGAGTGGGGTGGAGTGGGTGGATGTGGATTTCCAAGGTGATAGTTTGTGGTCAGATCTAACCAGGGAGGAGTTGACTATTGGTGTAGAGCAACAGTCGCCTGTGTTAGCAATGACCAGGTCAAGGATGTTGCTATCTCTAGTGGGGGTAAGAACGAGCTGGTCCAGGGCATTGGAAATAATGAATTCCAGGAAACGTTGGGCAAGTGTATTGGTACATGAGTAGTTTTCTCAGTTAATGGAGGGGTAGTTGAAGTCGCCCAGTATGAGAGTATTAGGTTGGGCCCTAATATTCTCCAGGGTGCTTAGAAACGTGGAGTGTGAGTCTTGGGACATGGTTGGAGACCTATAGCAGGCCACAACTTGAATTGCTGTCTTACCCAATGTTAGCTGCACCTGAAGTATCTCTGATGCATTATGTTGGGCTACCAGTCTGGAAGTGTGTGGACTGTGCATCCTTTATGAATATGGAAACACCACCGCCATTGGAGCTTTGGTCCAAGTTCTGGGGCAGAAAGGTGTGGAATGAGTTATAGCCTGGTGCTGGAGGGGTGCTTTCTACTGCTTTGAACCAGGTCTCTGTTACAGCACAATACATATACTGCATCAAGTTTGAAATGTTTGGGGGAGGAGCTATTTTGTATCAAAAATATATATAAAAGTTAATAGCATAATATTAAAAAATAAGTAAAACAAAGTTTTATAGACAGCCCATTCTCTAAGTGCAATAATTCCCTCCAGGGTGTGTGTTACTGTGCAAATAATGCCTTCCAATGGTGTAGATGCCCGAAGCCATGAATACCCCTGGTGTGAATTAATTACATAGTAACACACACCCTGTTGGGCATTATTGCTTGCTTATAACATAGAGTAATTCATGACTTCTTGAATATAGCAATGTCTCTTATCCTGTCTACCTTATTTCTTTCTTTCTTTCTGTTTGTTGATCATGTAGATGGGCTGGTGTACTGACACTTTTCAGACATGACCAAGGCTCACAGAGAAGTTAATACAATTAATTGCAGAGTTTATGCAATATAAGTTACATTATATGCATAACATATAAAATAAAAGTTACATTATATGTATAAATAGAGAATCACGCCATGGACATAAAATTATATGATACAATTACAGTGTTTAATACAATTAAATATTACACAATTAGTAAAGGAGACTTTCAATAAAACAAGAATAATGAATAAAATAAAGAAAACATAATGGAAACAGAAATAGAAGAGCAATGACATCAGTTGATACAATATACTTAAGTTAGATTGAAATAACATTTGTGTAAACTATTATAAAGACCTAAACTAGGCAATATTTTATTAGGGGAGGGCCATTTGTAATATGTATGGATGTTATCAGTGATAAATATATTGTATTTAATGTTTTCTGTTTCATTCAGCTGTAAAACACATGGTACAATATCAGGCAATATCAGATGAGATAATCTGAACTGTCAATAAAAGATGTAGGTTTTACAAAACATTATGACATTACTGAGATACAGTATCATCTATGGCAGTAGGCTATGTTTCATACCAGTTGTAACTCCCTCCCTAGTCACCTCTGACCATGAATCAGTCACAGTCACTATAAAACTGAAGCCAGAATCACTGTATAATAAGTCAGAGAATATGCTAAGGCTACTCTAGTTAAACTGCATGATGACCTGACTAAATGTAATATCCCCTCCCGACTTGATGACTTCATTGTGAAATTTTGAATCCTTTACTGTAAAATTCTGTGTTCATGTGAATAGCTACATGGAGGCATCTGTACCCCTCCAAAGTTATTTCAATGCCAAATTTAAAAATAGACACCTATGATGGAATCCAAATATAAACACATTCTACAACAGGACAAAAATCTCACTGAATGTAAAAATCAATACAACTCCTAGCATGCCAAAAGTGATTTTGCTAAACTTAGCAGGAAACTCTGGTCCCTGATCAGACAGTCTAATGACAGACATGAGGTAAAAATAGTCACCCAGGCTAAAGACAACCACAAAGCCTTAATTATGTTAGAAATCTCAAAACAATGGCCAGCACTGTACAAAGCTAATAATAAATGATACCACCTATTCAGACTTAGAAGACATAACCAGTTCAGTAGGAAATAAATTTATCTCAGACTTCATCCTCCCCCAACATTTCCAGATCACATACCTGCATCTAGTCCACCTCACCAAATCTCCCAAAAACAAGTTCTCGAGGCCCTATCCAAGGCAAGGAACACTGCTTCTGTGGGGGTCACATAATATACCGGGATGCCTACTGGCTAGACTGAAACAGGACCTGTCAATCCCTGTACAGAAATTATTCAATATCAGACAGCAAACAGGCTGTCAGCCAGCTGAATAGAGGACAAAACCAACAGCCATCTTCCTGCACAAGGGTGACACATCAACTGTCCCAGGTAATTATACATCCATAATTTTGACATGCCTCATCTGTAAGGCTATGGAAAAGATCATTATGGCATTAATAAACAAAGACATAGACAACCTCCAGATCCTGCCTACTCACCCTGTTTGACTTCTTCAACAATGTTAATGAAGGAATGGATAAGGAAATAAAAATCTCACTAAGGTGTTTGATAATATTCTATACTCAGGTATTGTTAATAAACTCTCCTAGCTAAATGCCAATTACTATGTAACATGATGGATAGCAAACTGACTCACAAATAGAATCCAAGAAACTAGGATGGACAGCTCTCTGTCCTCCAAAACACCTGTCACAAATAGAGTACCACAGGGCTCTGCCCTTGGGTCACTCCTGTTTGGCATTTACTTCTCAGAGGTCAAAGCTGATGTTAAGGGCTTATAGGTCAACAAACTTGCTTATGACTGTAAATTAAATGTCATTATTAACTGTCCAGATGCCACTAAGATCCTTCAAGAAGGCTTTTCCCATACAAAGCTGGTGTCAAAAACATGGACTAAAACTAAATGCCAAAATATGTATAATGGCATAATTCGGCAAGCATTATGTTCTCTGCAATTATCCCAATGGCAATGTACCCTTGAAAACTGATCTGGTAGATATAGACCTAGGAACCTATGTAGACATTGAGAGAGAATTCCACTTCTTTGGAATCATCTTTCTCGCCACATAAAACAAAGTATGTTTCTTACTCCAATAAAATTTAATCTGAATGAATCAATAGGAAATCACAAATTTATCACTGGAAGAGAAACCTTGTTCTTTATGGAAAGGGGTGAAATATAAATGTTCTGCCTACTCTGTTTTATTCATATTTAAATTAAATACAGTAAAAAAGCCATGGGAATATATGCTTAGACTTTTAAATATCCACCAGGGTCAACAGCCTAGAAAGAAGCTGTAAATCTATAAAACCAGTAAGCAAACACGGTTAACTCATACAGCAGGTAAATTCAAAAACATTCAAAATAGCCCTCTGGCCAGTAGTAGAAAAGCATTCTCTAATGTTCTTTAGCAATCACAGGCATTTGAAATGAGTTGGCTGCCTTATACTAAAGTATAAACCAAAGCTTTTTTAAGTATTTTTGCCTAGATGCCTAGAAATGGCTTAGTTCTTGTAGTACAAGCACTTGAGTGCATGCTGTTGCAGTGAATACTCACTCCTGACAGGCAAAAGACCATGACCTTGCACAGTCTTGTGCGAGGTGTATCAGTGTGTCTCACTATGACTAAGCTGTTGGATGCTGTTGAGGTTTACCTTATGGGCTTTTGAGTTAAGACCCTATGAGCCCGATTCCAAAAGACATGCTCATGGTGTAAAAGACCACTTGCAATGAGAGCTGGCTAAGAGCATGTCTTTTGAAATCTGGCCCATGGTGTTAGCCTGTTTATAGAAAGGCCTTATACCAAAGTAAGGTGGAATGGAGAGATGAAAAGTCAGCAAGCAAAGGAGAGTAGCAGTGCTGAAATTAAATTCATCCTCAAGTCTTGGTGAGTACCTTCACGAGGTGGACCCTGTTTTTACAAAATCTCACTAAGGCGACACTGATATATAGACTGTATTTATATAGCATATATCATGGACAGACGTAGGTTAAAAACTAAAAAAGATAGTTGGGTGCACAAGACCCAGGATAAAAAAGCGTCCAATCCTGGTAGGCGCACTGGTGCCAGAACTTGAAAAGATGATAGTGTAGAATCCTCAAAATATGGAAACATTCCTACAATGTGGCCAGGTCAGGCACAGGGGAAGATGCCCCCCCCCCCCCATTGTAGAAGGAAGTAGCAGTCCACAAAAATCACAAAAACTGATAGGCCAAAGAAGAGCCATAAAGACAATAAAGTGAACTATTGAGGATAAGAAAAAAATTATGTATTGTTACTATTATACAAAAAGCCCAGAATTTCCAAACACAAGATATACAAAATGATTAAGAGAGAAATTAGAGGAAAGAAAAATACTTCCGCAAGAAAAACTGTCAGTAGCTTCAAATGAAAATTTGTGTTCATTAATACAACAGATTTGTGAAAAACAGTATATAGATCAAGAAACCTCGACCTGTTTGGAAAAAGAAGCATGTGAGGAAGTGCAAAAATATAAACAACAAAACCGAGAGATATTTGAAAAGTATAAAAAAGAAATATGGACATGGGAAAAAAAGAGAGATTTGATATGGTGCAATATTTATGCAAAGGAGAAAGCCCAATTAATCAATGTGAAAAAGGCAGCCCCAAAGATATTCAAAGAGAAATCCAGGCAAAGGCATCCAGATATGGAAAATTTCACAATAAAAAAATAACACCACAAAGATGGAATGTAGAAAAGAAGATTAGTAAAGCAGAAGTTAAAAAAATAGAAGTTGAAGTTATGGAGTGCCTGCGAAGTGAAGGATTTGGTGTAGAAGGCCTAGCACAGGTTACATCACAGCAGGATGAAGTGAGTCCCCAAAGTAGGGAGAAACAGGAAGATCAAGAAACATCTGAAGAAGACATATGGGCATGGGAAAGAAAAGGAGATTCAATATGGTGTAATATTTATGCAAAGGAAAAAGCTAAATTAACCAATACAAAAAGAGGAACACCAAAGATATTTGAAGAGAAATATAGACAAAAACATCCAGACATGGACAACTTTACAATACAAAAAAAATAAGAAGACAAAGATGGGCCTCCTTGAAATTGATTATATGTATAGATCTGCAATCATGGGACTCCACACATATTCACTGACGTCACAAGACCCAAACGTAGTGAAAGTTTTGAAACATAAGGAGAATAAATCTAAGATGACTTCTCTGCTTAATTTAGCAGAAGCATATTGGCATCAAGCAGGAATGGAAATCAAACCAGAAGTGGATAAAAACCAACCCTAACTGAATGTGCCAAAAAACAAACAAAAAAAAAATAAGATGAAAGACTAGTTGAGAAGGCAAGAAATGTGGAAAAAGCATAAATATAGTTACAAGTATAGAAAACTTCTGGAAGGACCTCATGTTGATCAGGAACAAACGCAGGAATGGTTAAGGAGAGGCAAATTCAAACCAAGAGATGAAAGGTTAATATTGCCAGCCCAAGATAGTGGGCTACGTACACATTGGTTTACAAAGTCCATTGAACATGTAGGATATGAATTGGAAACAGTTGCACACCTTGTTGCAGGTTGCAACATACTAATGGCAGAAGGACTGTATACTGAAAGGCATAATAATGTGGCAAGATTGTTGCACTGGGGATTGTGCAAACATTATGGTATTGAAGTGGCTGAAAAACACTGGAAACATGAGCCACACAGCATCATAGAAAATGATGAAGTTTATATCACATGGGACCACCCATTACCAACAGTTCAAAAGACAGGTGCTAGAAAAGCAGATATAGTGGATCAAGAAAAGAAGACAAGAGTAGCATTGATCATTGAAATCGCCACACCCAGTGATTACAGTATCTTGCATACAGAGAGACACAAAGTGATAAAATATCAGGATCTGCAGGCAGAAATGAGAGCAATGTGGAAGAAAGATACTAAGACAGTTCCAATAGTAGTAGGAGCAATGAGTCATAAAAAATAATCGACAATTGTATTTAAATATGTTATCAATCCATGTAAATCCATACGAATTGCAGAAGGAGTCATTACTGGGGCAGCATTGCGGGTGCTCCAAAGAGCACTTTTGGCTGACATCAAAGACTGAAACAATACTAATTTCATGAACTTTAATCATACTTTGACTTTGGAATGGGGTCCATTCCCGTCATAGTATTAGAAACCAAAAAGACTTTGAGAAATTATAAAGAGTGAGCAAGTCTTTCAGAATAAGGACAGACTTACACTGTGATAAACTCTTTTGCAATCTGTCTCTTTGGTCTTAGATGCATATTTAATGATAGGTGCTGTCCGAATTGAATTTTTGTGAGAGTGCTGAGGGGACTTATCACTTTGGCTACATTTAGTAGGCCAGTGCAGTTCAGGGAGTTTACTTTTAAGAACCTCAGAATAAGTAGGTCTATGTGTTCGGCCTGTATTGAGTGAGATACATATAGTTTGGTGATGTGGGTTACTGATAACCTGTTTAATAAATGCTGTGGTCTTATGTGAGAGCTTTGCTGCCAGAGTCATTATATAACTACATCTCCCACACATTGTGTTGGTGTACTTAAGTAGTAGGTGGTTGTCAGTAAATATGAGACAGTTGCTACATTGTCTCAGAATGCCCATTTCAACAAAGATGCCTGCAGAGACAATTGACATATGCATGTCCATGGTTCAGATGCTAACTTCCATGGGTTATTCTGGGATTGATCTTAATGGGGCTTATAGCAGGTTTACTGAAAAGTGCTATCTGAGCAAAAACAATAACCTTACTCTGCATTATGAAGGGCAATGTGTATTTTTGCAAAACAATTGGCTTGTTAAACAACTACTGAGTAATAAATACTCAAGGAGTTTTTGAGGTTCATTTTATATGGAAAGTGATGTTTCCAAGTTCTTGTGTCTATCCAGGGCCCAACAAATAGGTTCATAGGTTCATAGGTTCATAGGTTCATACTAGGCTATCTGCCAAAGGGCATTTATAAGCCTAGCCCATAGTTATGTGGCTTTCGCCACCCCTTTAGTTTGAATAAAAACTATGCCTATCATTTTTCTGTGCCTCTGTCAAGCAGTGACACTGAAGTAATCCCTGGGGTATATCTGCGATCTCCCATCCATTGGTCAAGATTCCTCTTGAACAAGGCCAGCGAGGTGCTCTGCCTCACATGTACCGGGATTTTGTTCCACAGCATAGGGAGTCTCTGGGTGATGAATCTGTCCCTCCAGCACGTTCTATTTATAACCGTGTCAAGGTTTAAGTCTCCCACCCTTGTGGTTCTGAGGGATCTAGATTTTTGAGGTGAAGCATATTCAACAAATCTGGGTTTGACATGGCCTTATATGTCAGGCACAGGTCACCTCTGAGCAAGCGGTATGAGACTGAATAAAGCTGGAGTTCTTTCAGTCGGGCAGCATAAGACATATTTTGAGACCCTTTATCCTTTTGGTGAGGAACTTTTGGGGCCTTTCAAGCTGCATCAGGTGTCTGGTCAGATACATTCGAACGGGCATTGTACTCAATCATAGGTCTAATGAGTGATGAGTACAGGGGACGATGACCTCCCTTGATCTAGATGTGAATCCCTTCATGATCAGGTGGGCGATATAGAAGGTTTTCCTAACTACTTTAGCAACATGAGTGTCAAACGAAAGACTACTGTCAACTTGGGTCCCCAGATCCCTGATGACTTTTTCTGTGCTCAGTGGATTGTCACCTATATGGTAGCTAGGGGTAACCTTGTTTTTCCCGAAGGGTATGACTATGCAATTTTTGGCGTTTAACTTCAGGCCATGGCTCTGGCACCAGTTATCTGTTTCTGTGAGGCCCTTCTGGAGGATATCTGTGTCAGATGTGTTTTCGACTATGGCCCAGTTTGCAGTCATCTGCAAACTTTGTCAGCCATAACCCTCCTGTGTTTGCTTGTACTTCAGAAAAGTAGATGCCGAACAAGAGTGGACCCAGGACTGAGCCCTGTGGGACACCACTTGTGACAGGCTTTGAGTCTGACATGGCTCCAGCAACTCTGACCCTGTGGGTTCTGTCGCTTAGCCAGTTTGCAACCCATCTTGTGATGTATGGGTTTACATTCAAGCTGATGAGTTTTTCGATGATACCTGAGTGGGGTATTGTGTCAAGGCCTTTGCCAGGTCGAGGTAGGCTGTATGGACTGCCTTTCCTCATCAATGGCCTTGGTGACTGTCTCGAAAAAGTCAACCAAGTTTAAGAGGCAGGATCTGCTTTTGACAAAGCCAAACTGGGTTGGATCCAAAGTCTGCAAGTTCCCTATGTCTTTATTTATGAGTTCCATTATGATCCTCTCCATGGCTTTGCAGATAAGGCTTGTCAAGCTAATGGGGCGGTAATTTCCAGGGTCTGTGGAGGCACCGCCCTTATGAAGTGGGACCACAGTCACCGTGCGCCACTCCTTGGGTACGTATCCTGAGGTGAGGCTAAGATTAAACAGCTGTCCTAACTGTGGGTTTAATTCCTCGTTGAGTTCATGAAGCACACAGCCGGGGACACCATCCGTCCCATGGATGTTGTGTTTTTGCCTTAGTGAGGGCAGTTCTCACCTGGGCGTTGGAGATGTTTGGGGGCTACAATCCTCTGGAATAGATATCTCTCCTTTTGGGGGAGGGGGGTAGTTTGCACTGAACCTGTCAGCCAGTATGTTAGCAATGTGTGTAGGTTCAGTAATTTTCACATCATTTTGAACTAATTCTGAGCATATCTGGGAGTTTCCTCCTAGGTTTCTAACATAGCTAAAGAAGGCCTTATGATTGTCTTTAGAGTCCTTGGCGATTTTTCTCTCAAAATTTGCCTTGGATGATTTTATGAGAGCTCTTAGTTTTTACTTATAATGATCAAAGGTGTCTTACCTTTCAAGGATTTTGCTCTATCTTGTAGTAGCTTCCTCCTTTTGTTGTAGAGCTTGTTTATGGCTGGGGTCCACCAGACTGGACGCTTGCCTTTGGTACAGAGAGTCTTAGTTTTGTTTGGGATTGCCTGATCCATGCAGTCCTGTAGGTGCTGGTAGAAGGCATTTGTAAGTGATTCAGCGGTTTGAGTAATGTTTACCACTGGCTCAGGGGCCTTAAAGGAGACCACACTAGTTTTTAGAAGTGTGAAATCGGCTTTGAGAAGTTTTTCACTGTGGTCTTTTTGTTTCAGGTGGGGCGGATGAGGACCTCCAGCGAGATTAGTTTATGATCTGATCTCACCAGTGAGGGTATACTTCGGTGTTGAACATTTTGATCCCATGTTCGTGATGATGAGATCAAGTATGTTTTCACCTCTTGTGGGGATGGTGACTAGTTGTTCCATGGCATTTGAGTTTATGAACTCCAGGAATCTTTGGGTTAGAGTGTTCGGGCTTGAGTAGTGTTCCCAGTCTATATTAGGGTAGTTGAAGTCACCTAGTATGATGGTGTTTGGAGATACATTTATCCCCTCCTCCAATGTTTTCAGGAAGGCCATGTGAGGTTCCTGAGTTTGAGAGGGTGGCCTGTAACATGCTACAAATTGCAGAGCAGTCTTGCCTATGGTTAATTGCACCTGGATGGTCTCCGATGCATCGTGCGTTGCCACCAACCTTGAGGTGTGGGTGTCCTTCATGAATATGGACACCCCCCCTCCTTTCTTGGTGTTGTCCGGATTTTGGGGCCGGAACGCATGATATGAGGTGAAACCTGTTAGTGCTGGGGTGCTCTCAGGAGCCTTGAACCAGGTTTCTGTCACAGCACAGACATCGATGTTCTCCATATTGAGAAGGGCCTCGAGTGCGTGCATCTTGAGATTGAGACTTCTGGCATTGAGCAGCATTACCCTTAGATTTTTTCCTTTTGGTGTTCTAGGGTGGTAGGTTTAGAATTTGAGCCTTGCCTAAAAAGGCACTATGGGGTGGCAAGAGCCTTTGCCAATATCCGGAAGCCCAGGGTGACAGGTGCAAGCCGTCCCTTGCAAAGCAGTGTGGCTTGTCCAGCATGTCATCCCAGGCAGACAGACATTGGATCCCCTTTGAATGACACCAGAATTTAAGCCAATTATTAAAGCTGATCATCTTATCACTGTATTGTGGCATCATTCTAGGTGAAGGTAGGATACTGCTCAAGGTCAGGGTCATACCTGCCTGGGCTACATAATCAGAGAGCTCCTCGACGTCCCTTTCATGTAGTCCAAGGAGGTACGTCTCAGGTCGTTGACACCAGCGTGGACAATGACTGAGTCGTACTTGTACCTGCTGTTGAGAGACCTGAGTGCTTGCGTTATGTGGCGGATTCTAGCGCCCGACAGGCAGCTTACTGTGACCTTCTCCTTACTCAGTCTGGTGAGCGGGACGCCAGTGTGTCTGACTATGGAATCACCAATGACAAGTGTGTCTGGCATTTTGTTTGGCCTTAAGGGCTGTGACTGTTTGACACTCTGACTGTGTGGTCTATGTGTTGCATGTGTTGGGTCGTGAGGTGGTAGTTGTTTGGGTGTCTGCTTTGGTGGCCTCTGCTGTTTTGGTAAATTTTGACCAGAGCCTCCGAGTATGTCTTTGTGTGAGTATGTGTATGATTTGAAGTTGTGATGGTACCATGTGTGACTGGGTATGTATTGTGTGTGGTTGCCTTCTCCTCCTGTCTGGTCTTGCCAGTCCTATGTTGAGAGAGCTCAGCCTCCAGTTTGGCCATATAGTTGCATCTCTCGCATGTATTTGTGTTTTGTGGGAGAAGGAGAGGATTGTTCAGTGTACATGAGGCAATTGTAACATTGCCTCAATATTCCCAGGTTCACCAGTTGAGCTGGAGAGGACACTAGCAACTGATCCCTCGACATACTAGAAGTAGTAGATAAAGAACTTTCAAAGGACTCGGGGAAGTGGGTTTTGGGCTGGTGGGGTACTATCTATAATAAGAGTGCTTTATCAAGGTGCAAGTACTGTAGGAGTAAGTGCTAGGCTTTACAGATAGAGAATAGTCTACTTGGGAATCAAGTAGAGATGAACTTTTCAGTTATAGGATATGCTGGTTAGATCAGCAGTACAGTTTAGCGTGTTTTATAGCAGGGGCTGAAGGAGCTAGGAATTGGCCCAAAACGACCAATGGACTACTAGTTTCTGGCTGAAACTTCACCAAATTGGACAAAAGGCCACTCAGTGCTTCCCACTCCCACTGGTAAGCAAAGAAACTTCCTCCTTCCTAATAAGGCAATGGATCAGTAACAGGAACTAAAAACAAAGCCCAGGGATCAGCAACTCTGAAACTGGACTACTCTAGTTCAGTAAAGTGGGAAAACAAGAGATTTTTTTGTTTTATTACAGAGATAAGGAAAAAAACAGACAGTAAATGCTATAAATGCTGTAAATCGGCTAGCGCACTTTAGTGTGTAGCCTACAGAAACAATTTGCAACAATTAGTAACTTAAAGTGCAATAAACAGTGTAAAATGCAGAAATCACTTAAAGTAGCAGTAAAACAGGCGAAATGCAGTCGCTAGCTTAATAACAGCGGGAAAGCCACAAACAATACTTATATCTGGTAGAAAGTCACTCTTTTAGCTCTCTGCTGCTTGGATCACTCTGCAGGCCACCACGAGGATCTGTGCAGAGTTGGTACAAGCTGGAAAACACGTGTTTAGCGTGTTTTATAGCAGGGGGCTGAAAGGAGCTAGGAATTGGCCCAAAACGACCAATAGACTACTAGTTTCTGGCTGAAACTTCACCAATTCGGAAAAAAAGGCTGCTCAGTGCTTCCCACTCCCACTGGTAAGCAAAGAAACTTCCCTCCTTCCTAATAAGGCAATGGATCAGTAACAGGAACTAAAAACAAAGCCCAGGGATCAGCAACTCTGAAACTGGACTACTCTAGTTCAGTAAGGTGGGAAAACAAGAGATTTTTTTTGAGACAGGTTTGGTTTGCACTGCAGTGAGGGTAAATAGGTTACGTTATACAGGCAGAGAAATCAAAAATAGATAAATAAATAAAACAACCCTCTGGCCAATAGCAGATCAGCACACTCTATAAAGTTCTTTAGCAAAAAAAAAAAAAAAAAACTTTGAATTGACTTATTCCCTTTCTACCCTCACTGCAGTGCAAACCAAACCTTTCTTAAGTACTTTTGTCCAGATGCCTAGAAATAACTTTGCTCTTCCTCTTCTCTAATCAGAGCTTAAATCACAGCAGTTCTGACTTAGATCACAATAAATGCCAAATTCAGTAACTTAGTAAGAAATATAAATGCACCTATCCTAGGTGTTTCTTGGTCGGTATTTGGTCAAATCTGGTATAAACCAGTGTCAGTCAGTAGATTGGTTGCGTAGCATTGGGCAACTCTGAGTGAATGAGTACAAGTCTGCACAAATGCAGGCAACTTATAATAGCAGAGAAAAAAAATACAATCATGATAGGTGGATACAAGTTGCAAAAACATTTGAAGCAACATGGTTAGATGACTTGTCTCTGCTATATTCAGCTGGTACTCTGCCAAAATTCAACATCTTATAAACCATGCTTTGATTACAAGTGCTACAGAAATATGGTTGGAAATAAGACATCCTTTTGAGGTAGCATTGTTGCCTCATAGCAAGAGGTTCTCCTGCTCAATTCTCGGCTGGAGTGCCTTCTGTGTGGAGTATGCATGTCCTCCCCGCTATCGAGTGGCCTCCGAAAGACATGCATGAATGGGCGTGCCTTCGCTGAAGGTTTGGCATCGGGATGGCAACTCGGCACCATAAAAATCTACTTCCAAACATTAGCGGACCAGAGTTCTGCTGTGGCGACCCCTAACCGGGAAAAGCCGAAAAGACAAACAATATTGACAAAAAGACTGGTGAATGTAAGCATGCCTCTGAATCACTTAGGGCAATGCTATACTGCTGCACATGTTTGTGTGCACACGTGTGTGTGCATTTCTTTTGTGTATGTGTGTAAGCTGTGTATCTCACATGGGAAACATTTCTTTATCTTTTTCTTCTGCTTCTTGTATGCCTTATTTTTAGGTTATCAATTGTGGTTCCTTTATGTTCCTACAGTCTCCCCCCATCCAGCAGCACATTATGCAATCAGTGACCCTTGCATGATCAAACACACACACACACACACACACACACACACACACACACACACACACACACACACACACACACACACACACACACACACACACACACACACACACACACACACACACACACACACACACACACATACACACACACACACAGACATATACAGTCAGGCACACAGGCATTCCCTCACAGATCTATGTGCACATAGACACACAAGCGCATGCACACCGATGCACAGGCACATGCACGCACACACACCCACTCTGATATTTAGAAAAATGCATTTGCCAATTAATACAGCAGAGGTGCTGAGATAGGCAATGTGGACCCCCCCCCCCAAGTTAGACCTTTGCCTGTGAAAATGACAAGCTCCTATTGAGACGATTCCTACAATTGTCACAAGGACCAGTGGAGAGCAAGTACCATATATGCTCCGAAGTGATAGCACATGCATTACTTCACTATACAGCAGTAATGGCTGGGAGCCACAGTATGTGACTCCAAGTAATGTTTAGATATGGGTGTATTGTTTTAAATTAGGACAAAATCAGTGTAGAGGGAAGTGAAAAAAGGGGAAGTGCATGCAGAGAAACATACATAAGAGAACAGGTATACTTTTTTTGGGGGGACAGGCACCCACTGTATTTTTTAAGAAAAGTACACGAGGAAGAATGTTAGGGAAAGGCAAGAAATTGAAGAGGTTAAAGGTATGGAAGAAAGGGTACACAAACAAACATAAAACACAAACAACGGCCAAGAATGGAGGTGCTGATGAAAAGTGGATGGTTGACAGTAGAATTATTGACATAAAGACAGAGGGAGGATAATCAGTAATAGGAAGGGACTGGACAACAAGCAGGGGAGAAAGGCAAATCTTATGGAAAAGGAACACCAGGATAGGGAACAGAAAGGGCATCCCATTCTGGACATCATACTGTCTGGGCTAGACCTACAAACAGTCCATTCACCATCTGCCATCCCTGCTGGTCCCTGCCTGAGGTAATAGGTGATGGCAGTGGTAGTCAGCAATGCAACTCTGTAAGTTTCACAAGGATTCTCTCCAGGTAGTTAATATGGACATCAAACCAAAGATACAGAAACTTCCTTACCACCTGTGCCAACTCTTGCCAGGTGACAAATTTACCCACCCTGGCAGTACCACTGGAAGAAACAATGCCACACCCCTTCAGTGAGCGAACACCAGCGGCCTCTATGAAATTGCATGATAATGTCACCCAAGGCCAGTGCTGGCCTCATTGTGCTATGCAGAATTTCTGGGTAGGAAGCTGTAGAGCTGGATCATCAAAGGGTTACAGTGATTCCTATCAGAAATAAACTTGTAAAAAGTGGTACATGAATGGGAGCAATACTTGTTTCATGATTTTTATTGTACTACTGCTTTACTTGACTGTTGCTGGAAGACATACATAATACTTTGATACTGTAGGGGATAATCTAACTCATATAAATGACAACAGTGGTGTAAGTGTGCAAGGGAGTGTATGTAGAGACACAATGTGCTACCATGGCAGGAGAGTGCAGGAGATGTACCAAGCATAATGATTCAAATTACTGACATTGACGTCTTGTGTACTGCAAAGGTAACATATTCCAAGGTGAAGACTGAGGACTGCATATTTCCTAACCAATGCTGATAAGAAGTTGTTGGGAAGTATTCTGCTTGGTAATAAGTAAACTCATAGCTGTTGCTAAAATGCTGTGATATCTTGCAGTGGAGGACTACCCCTTTCAGGTCTGTGAGTACTATAAATACAAATGTGTGGTCACTGAAAGTACTGACAGAGTAGCTGTGAGTATAGCACTATGTGTTCAGCTAGGGTATATATTACCAGATCAAAACATTAGTTACTTGAATACCTAAAGATTGATCTGGTAATATCGAAATCCAAAAACCGTGAACGGCCGATTTCACGCAGGGAAAGAATTCCCTTGGCCACATGAAAAAAAAATCTTTTAAACCCAAATCAAGTGGGGGACTTCACCCCCCCAATACCCCCCTAACTAAATATACCAACTCTGAGATTGCTGTACATTGGACAAAAGGCCATAATCCATATAATGGCCAAGGGAATTCTTTCCCTGTGTGAAATCGGCCGTTCACGGTTTTTGTATTTCGAGATAACCAGATCGATTTTTAGCTATTCGAGTAACTAAAGTTTTGATCTGGTAATATAGACCCATTCAGTTAATATGAGAGGACCAAACCAGCAATGTCTGGAGGCATGTCTGAAAGTGGCCTTATTATCAACATCCTTCCATGGCAGTACTTTTTGACTGGTGTGCCCATACACCTTTTACATTCAACAACTCCTATGCATTGCTGATGTGAGGAAGACACTGTAGTAGTAGTCTCATATTAAGTGTGTGGGAGGGGCATTCACTACTACTGAGGAACTGAGCTTTTTTTTATTATGGATCCAGTGTGTTTTTGCAACTCTTTTCACATAAAACAGCATTTGTATATTTATAAGTTTGTAAAAGCTAAGTGGATAAAGTAAGGCTTTATATATATATATATATATATATATATATATATATATATATATATATGGTTTATTATCATTTCCCCGATATCAGTTTAGTCGATTTTCACTAGTGTGAAACGGCACTTTCACACTATGTAAAAAACAAAGTTTCACAATGTCGAAAGGTGCAACAGCAAATGCAAAACAGCATTCGCTGTTGTGAGTTTCAACAGTGTGATGCAGCTCGCACTATAGTGGGGATCGGGAAATGTACCCTTTCCCTCACTGTAGTGCCATCTCGGGATT
>NC_056735.1:1985694229-1985891729 GCF_019279795.1 Protopterus annectens
AGGTGCTGTCTGGTGGAGTGTATGGGTTGCCATTTATGTTGACTGCATGTGTCTATGTCTGTGTGTGTGGCCATGTCTGCATACACATGTGTGTGTGTGCGTGTGTGTGTGTGTGTGTGTGTGTGTGTGTGTGTGTGTGTGTGTGTGTGTGTGTGTGTGTGTGTATGTATTGTTTAGCGGTGATGTACAGGTCTTACAGTCTCTTCCCTGTTTTCCCCTCACACTTGGTGAGGTGGGGCTGGGCCTCTCCCACAGGGAATCTGATGTCACTGATACAGACAGTGATCATGAGGATAGCTGTGTTGAGGCACAAGCAGGGTCATCAGGGGCTGCTGCTGGGCCACCAATTGACATCCCACACGTATCCACCCCATCCACTCACACAGTAACACTGCCTCTACATACCTCATCACCATTGGCCTTAGCTGAGGGACAATATACAGTTGGCATTGGTCAGGACAGTATGGTATCTATGGCATATGTGTCAGGATACAGCAGCCATAGCCAGATGTCTGGCAGGAGTATCACATAGGCAGATGTTCAGGGGTGTGTATCGGAGCACTGCTGGTCATTATGCCCCTGGCAGATGTGCGACATCTATATCAACCACATGCTTGTTCCAGGCTGTTATGGAGGCACAGGCACGAATGGAACGGTACACCAGGCAGGGTCTAAGGGCACAGAGGGCTCATTGCACCTTTGTAACTGACAGCATCCATGACCTAGCAGGTGCCATCCGTAATTACACCGAGGTCATGGTAGACAGTGGGGTGAGACATTGGATCTCATCCACAATGTCATGTCCATGCGGCAGGACAGGGTGGGACAGTTGCGACAGCCATGGGGATGTATGCCAGCAACACCAGCAGCTGGAGGTCACCGTGGACGTCCCACCAGTCACAGCCACTCCTGTAGTGGCAGTACCAGCCCCAGCACTGTGGGGGGTGCTATCCACAGACCATCATAGCAGACCACTCCCAGGAGGGACCTGGATCCAGTGGACATCTGACAACCTTGGGGGATAGTACTCAATCTGGCTTTGTACCTGATACTGCCTGTAGCACCCCTGCCAGGCAAAGGTCCAGTGTCCGTGGCCGGAGACGGTGAACTGCAAACCCTGCCAGGTACAGTCTTCAGCTGTCTCACAAATCCCTGTATAGGACAGCCACATGGTGGAACTGTGTGCATGCAGACACACACAAATAAACAACAAACCTAGGGCAACCACATACCTGCACACACGACATCACCATTGGCCCATAACAGTACTCAGCCCACACACACACACACACACACACACACACACACACACACACACACACACACACACACACACACACACACACACACACACACACATGTTGTCAGTTGTATGGCTCAGCCTAGGCCTCTGGCAAACCAATAACACACCCTGTGCATATGATGATACCTTTGCAACTCCCTGACATCCATAACATCGATGCAGGGACAGGCTAACATGGTGCTGATGCACAGGGTGAATGTACAACAGTGTAGCAATTGAATGCTGTGTAGCATGTTGTCAGCAGTGAAGTGGAATGCTAGTATCTTGGAAGGAGTAGCTGTGCAGCCATGATGCATCATAGCTGTAATTAACAATGTTGTATTGTTGTTACCATTATCTATTCTGATTGTGGTGTGTTTGTCCATGTGCCACATGGCTGATGGGTGTAGTGGTGTCAGCAGGCCTTCTACAGTGGACACCAGTAAGTGTAGTGGGTGGTACACATGGCATGGCTGGGTACAACACAAAATGCCTTTGGTTTGGATGCAGTACAGGTACAAGACTGTACACATGGAGGTATGTCCCCGTGCAGGTAACACATCTGTTGCACATGTAATCCCAGCAAGACAGGATAGGCACAACCACACATTGCTATATATGCAGTCTGCAATGTGGATGACATTGAACATGCTAACAGCAGGGTGTATGTCCCTTTCTCCACTCTACTGCAGTCCTCACCTCAGTAACATGAGTGTGCCAATGCCGGTGGCATAGCCCTAACCTTAGGAGGGTGTGAGGCGCTCAACTACTGTGAATGGTGTAAACAACAACTAACAACCTGATTACATACACTGTACAGTATTACAGACAGCTATGTGGGGGAATAGAAGTACTGTTAACATGTACTGCCCTTGTTGTATAGGGTCCTGGTTATGGGATCTGCTAAGGTTGGTAGTGTATTGTAAGCCAGACGTGTTTGGCTGGGGGGTGGGATACCTATCCATGCCAGATGTATGTTGTTTGAATCTCTCAAACCCATCAATGGTGCATGTGGACATACATGTTGTGGTCATGTTCCCAGTTTCATCTACAGATGTATGTACTTATATACCTATATAGATATATATGTGTTTACCTTTGAATGGGAGACAATCATTTCTTCAACTCCTTTCTGCAAACCAAAATGACCCATCAAATGACCAATAATTGCACCACAGTTCAAAAACAAAAGGCATCAAAAAGGGCAGTTTCAGTTGCAGTTAACCGCAAGTTGAAAATGCAAATGGAAGCCAGGGCGCAAGCCTCACGCACGGCACCCTGCACCCCCACCCCACCCCCCCTCCTACATATATCGATATACTAACTACAAGTTGACGGTGGGATGGGGGGAAATCCCCCCCCCATCCCACCCATAATGCCATCCCAACAAATAAATCAGCAGCAAAATGCATGCATGTGATATTCCGCATTGCACATTCAATGCTAAATTGCAAGACTGTGCAATGTTAATAACATTGGCCTTCCAGCCAGCTGGAGACATGAATTTCTCCTTTGAAAGGTGAACCATATATATGCTTACATATATGCATTTTTAGTTCTGTATAATTGTGGACTTATGAATGTATACATATATATCTATAGATGTATGCGTATCTATGTTTATATGTATATAATGGCATGTGTGTGTGTGTGTATATATATATATATATATATATATATATATATATATATATATATATATATATAGCTATATCTACATATACAGATATGTTATATCTATTTAAAGATGAATATATATACAAACACAAATGCATCTACATGGCAGAATACATTTTTTGTAGTGTTGTATACCTGGGCTGGATGATATGTATGTGAAAACATCATGACTATGCATGTCTGCCATGGCTTACTGGTAAATCACTTTGTGTATGGTGTGCATGGTCCTAGTTTCGAGCCTGGCAGGAGCTGTTTACTCTGTTGCTTGGCAGAACACAGCCTGTTGGATATAGAGTGATTAAGGCACTTTAAAGCAGTTGTAAGTGGGTTTGTGCAATGGTAAGCACTGCTACCAGTTACGTTTTCATACACTCAGCTTCTAAATTGCTTAACCTGCAAACCTTTTTAAAGGTGCCTTAATTAGTCTGTATCCAACGGGTCATGTTCTGCCCAGCAACAAAATAAACAGCTCTTGCAAAGCTCAAACCAGTGACCTTACACACCCTAGACAAAGTGATGTACCACTAAGCCATGACAGATACACAGAAATTCAATGTTTTCAGAAACATATCATCCAGTCCTGTCAAGAGAATGTATATCAACATCTAGATGGCTGTGTGTGTAACTATATTAAACTCTTAACAGATACAACATATCCATATATATATCTATCTATATATATATATATATATATATATATATATATATATACATAAACTCTATATACATATATATCACTATATATGCATACATATATATATATATATATATATATATATATATATATATATATATATATATATCTATATAGGTATATATGGCCATACATCTGTAGATAGCAATTACAGATGAACAAATACACATATGTCTACATGCACCATTAATGGGGTTGAGAGGCCCCACACACTATATGTTTTGTTCTTATAGGCATCCCCCCACAGCCAAACACATGGACCCTGCAATACACTACCAACTACAGTCTGCCTCCCATAGGACATGTAATATGTGGAAGCCATCAACATCCCCAGGATACAGATACACAGACATGCAGATACAGATATGCACACACACACACATATATATATATATATATATATATATATATATATATATATATATATATATATATATATGACTACACATACACACGCAGATATATGTACAGTAAGATACATATGTAGAAGGTGCACACAATATGGAACAGCCACTATGCCTACAGTTAACACCTGAACAACTGGACACTGTATGGGCCAGACATACTAATGTCAATCATTGCTGGCAACATATACCCATAGACAGGTCATAGGAAAGACACCACACACAGGTTTGCAGAAATGGAAATCCTTTAATTGTGTACTATAACAGTTCTATATGCCATGTCATACAGCTGTTCAGATACTGACAACCATATAAACAGAGTACTGCAACTGTGGAACAGTTACACTAATACAGTAGTCTGGATAGGTTCACAACTGTTGCTGTCCAGGCCAAGCCCTTCAAAATGTACAATAGTGAAGACAGACTGGCCCACAGGATACCAGAAAATCAACAGTATGTACTGCAGGTGTGTAGTTCAGATGCCTCTATCTACACTCTGTACAAACTCCGTAGGAGGTAAAGGCATTTTATGATCAAATGGGCTGTAACCGGTACATAACAAGGCATAACAAACAGAACAGTCTGTATGGCAGGAGGCAGGAGGCTTGCAGTACCCCAAGTCATGTAAGTAATATCAATATAGGTGAAGTATACGGTACTGTACATCCAGATACCTTGTTGCAGCTCACCCCTGATACCCCCCAGATTTTGTAACAGTCTAGGTCATTTATGGTGCTCCCCACCTAGACTCAATAATACAGGCCCATATACCACTGTTACATACACTGGCCTCTGCAGTGCATAAGGGCACACATGTGTTGTGTAGGTGATGCTCACATATAATGGCCCCAGCCCCACTGTATATGTGGGGGATATAACAGCAGTGCACTAATGACAGCAATGGCAGTATGATATACTCACAGTCCACTACAGAACAAACCCCAACAGCATGACATATGTGCAAAGCTTGGTATGTAGATGGAGGACAGAGGCTGGAACACAGGCACATATGTGGAACACTTTTGCCATACACTAAGCAAGGTGCTGGTGTTACAGGGTAGTCTGCAACATACCCTTAGTCAGGGAATTGAGGTTAGAAATAGAAATGGATGTAGCCATGTACTGATAGCATGCAACACACACACTGCCAGTGTAATATCTGACACAGGACCTGTGTGGTGGACGGACAACACATGATAGGCATACCTCTGTCTAGCAAGAGGATAGGCCCACAGTAGTGAGCTATGCAGACAGACTGCATTCCAAGGTACACTAGTATGTACACACACACCCTGTAACACCAGTATTATGCAAAGCATAACACAACTCTACTCACAGTCTGTCTGTACTTCCGGATCCTCTTACAAATATGTGGCCGCTCTGAGTGTGCAGGTTCTCCTGTAAGAGGTATTGCTACCTGCTGTCTGTATCACTGATGCCTCCACACACAGGATGGATGTCCATCACACAGGAAATGTAAAGGGACCACGCCCACATGCTGTAGGGATTTATAGTGGGTGGTTGCCATGACAGTGGTAATTGGAAGTAGTACACATGTGTAATTATTTATATATATATATATATATATATATATATATATATATATATATATATATATATATAGCTATCTGGAAAAGTATATATACATATATTAGGTTCATAGGTTCATAGGTTGGTACTAGGCTATTGGCCCTAGGGCCTATATAAGCCTAGCCATAACAATTCCCTGGATATTTCTTCCCACAATATTTACTTCCCTGGACCCCTGTCTAGCAGGGTGACTGACATGATCCCCGGGGTGAATTTCCTATCTCCCATCCAGTCATCAAGGATCCTTTTGAAGAGGGCCAAGGAGGCGCTGTGCTTGACATGTATGGGCATTCTATTCCAGAGTATGGGGAGTCTCTGGGTCAGGAACCTATCCCTCCAGCATGTTTTGTTCATTGTGATGACAAGGTTTAGATCCCTGGAGAGTGTGGCTCTAAGGGATTGGGATTTCTTTAAGTGGAGCAAGTCCAACAGCTCAGGGTTTGACATGGCCTTGTATGTTAAGCAGAGATCACCTCTCAGTACACAATATGCCACAGAGTATAGCTGGAGTTTTTTAGATGGTCAGCATATGGCATCTGCTTTAGGCCTGTGATTCTTTTAGTGAGGTATTTCTGTGGCCTTTCCAGCTGTTGCAGATGTCTTGTGATGTACACACCAAATGGGACGTTATACTCTATAATGGGTCTAATGAGGGATGAGTACAGTGGGACAATGACCTCCTTTTTACTGGATGAAAAGCCCTTAGTGATAAGGTGTGCCACATAGAAGGATTTCCTGACTGTTGTGGTGATGTGCTTATCGAAGGTGAGACCACTGTCCACCTGTGTCCCTAAGTCTCTCATCACACTTTCGATGTTTAATGTACTGCCATCTATGTGGTAATTCATGGATACATGTTTTTTTTCCAAAGGGGATAACTATAGATTTCTTGGCATTAAGCTTGAGCCCATGGCTCTGGCACCAGGCATCTGTTTCTGTATGCCCCTTTTGAAGAATATCCACATCATTTGGGGATTCAGTAATGGCTCCCAGTTTGCAGACATCTGCGAACTTTGTTAGCCAGAGTCCCTTAGTGTTGGCCTGTACTTTAGAGAAGTAGATGCCAAACAAGAGTGGTCCCAGGACTGAACCCCGAGGTACTCCACTTGTCACTTGTCTGGAGCTGGATTTGGAGTCAGCTACTTTTACATTCTGGGTTCTGTCAGTAAGTCAGATGGCAACTCATTGAGTGACGTAGGGATTAATGCCCAGCTTAGTAAGTTTATCTATAATTCCAGAGTGGGGGATGGTGTTGAAGGCCTTGGCGAGGTCCAGATAGGCTGCGTGGACTGCCTTGCCCTCATCCACAGCTCTGGAGACTGATTCGAAGAAGTCAATCAGGTTCAGGAGACAAGTTTGGCCATTCACGAACCCAAACTGGGTGGGGTCCAGTGGTTGAAGGTTGCCAATGTCTTTGTTTATAAGTGCCATGATAATGCGTTCCATGCCCTTGCAGATCAGGCTCGTCAGACTGATGGGATGGTAGTTCCCAGGATCCAAGGTGGATTCCCCCTTGTGGAGTGGGATAACTGTAGCTGTGCGCCACTCAGTGGGCATGAAGCTTGAAGTGAGGTTATGATTAAACATGACACTTAGGTGAGGTGCCAGTTCATTTTGTAGTTCATGTAGTATACAGCCCGGGATGTCATCTGGTCCCATGGTTGCTGTATTTTTAGCTTTGGAGAGTGAGGTTTCTACCTGTGTGGCCCTGATTACTGGAATTTGGCAATCTTTTGGTATTGAGATGGGCCCTTTAGGGAGTGAGGGGGGGGTGAAGTTGGCACTAAATCGATCTGCCAGGATATTGGCAATATCCTTGGGATCAGTATATTTAATGCCATTCTGTTGTAGCTAAGAGCAGATCTGAGCATTGCCATTTAGATTCTTGACATAATTATAGAATGCCTTGTAGTTGTCTTTGGAATCTTTGGTAATTTTATTTTCATAACTAGCTTTAGAGGATTTTATGAGGGATATCAGCTTCTTACTAAGGCTGGTGAGGGAGTTTTTTGCATCATGGGATTTTTCTCTTTTCTGCAATAGTTTCTTCCTTCTGTTGTATAGTTTGTTTATAGCAGGGGACCACCAGATTGGCTTCCTTTTTTTGGAGGAGAGCATCTTGGTTCTATTTGAGATGGCATGATTCATGCACGAGTGGATGTATTCGTACAGTGCCTTAGTGTAGGATTCAGCAGTCAAACTTTCAGATTCTGTCTGCATGGGTGTCATGAAGTTTGTCACTTCTGACTTCAGTAGCATGAAGTTGGCTTTGGAGAAGGTTTTACGGAGGTTTCCTTACTGGGGGATGGAGGTGGGATGTGGCTGTCAAGGGTAATTTGCTTATGGTCAGACCTGACCAATGAGGGGGTGACCACTGGTGTGGAGCAACTATCTTCCATGTTGGTAATGACCAGGTCGAGGATATTGGAGCCCCTGGTGGGACAATGGATTGGTTGATCCAGGGCGTTGCAATTTATGAATTCCAAGAACCGTTGGGAAAAGGTGTTGGTACCCAAGTAGTTTTCCCAGTTAATGGCAGGGTAGTTGAAATCACCCAGTATTAGGATATTTGGTTGTATCTTAATATTTTCCAGCATGTTCAGAAAGGTGTAGTGAGAATCTTGGGGCATGGTGGGGGATCTGCAGCAAGCTACAATTTGGATTGCAGTCTTACCTAGTGTTAGTTGCACCTGGAGAATTTCAGATGCATTGTGTTGAGCAACTAGCCTGGAGGTGTGAATATCCTTTTTGAATATGGACACTCCTCCACATTTATTGTTTCAGTCTTGGTTTTGTGGCCAAAAAGTGTTGTAAGAGTTGTAGCCTGGTATTGCAGGGGTGTTGTCTGGAGCCTTGAACCAGGTCTCAGTTACTGCACAGATATCGATGTTCTCCATTTTTAGGAGTGCCTCAAGAGAGTGCATTTTGAAGTTTAGACTTCTAGCATTGAGTAGCATTATCTTCAGATTTTGCATGCTTGTACCTGTTATAGTGGTGGTTTTGTCATTTGAACCTTGCCTAATAAGGCAGTATAGGGGTGGAAAGAGCTTTAGCCAGTAACCTGAATCCCAGGGGTGACAGGTGCAGACCATCTCTGGCAAAACATTGTGGTTTGTCAATCATGTCTTCCAAGGCAGACAGATACTGGATCCCCTTTGAATGACACCAGAAGCTTAGCCAATTGTTGAAGTCAATCATTTTGTCCTTATACTGTGGTATCATTCTGGGCAAAGGCAGGATGCTATTCAGGGCTAGGTCATACCTGCCTGGGTCACATGATCCACAAGCTCTTCCATGTCTCTTTTCATGTAGTCCAGGAAGGTACTTCTCAAGTCATTCACTCCAATATGGACAATGACAGAGTCGTATTTGTGCATGTTGTGGAGTGACTTAAGTGCATGCGTTATGTGGCGAATCCTGGCACCCGACAGGCAGCTGACTGTAATTTTCTCCTTGTTCAGCCTGGTGAGTGGGACATCAGTGTGCCTGACTATAGAGTTATTTATGACTAAAGTGTTGGGTACATTGTCTTGCCTTAGGGGCTGTTGTTCGGTGGCACACTGGTGTTGTGAGCTATGTGTCACTTTGGTTGTGACTAGTGTCTGTTTGTGTTTTAGCTTCGGAGGTCCTTGTTGCTCGGCAGGGTTAATGTGGGTTTAGTGTTGCTATGTGTGAGTGTAGATGGTGTGGGTTTTAAAGGACTACGAGTTGCTTGAGATGTAATGCAGATGTTAACCTTCTCTTCTTGACTGTCTAGCACAATCTTGGCCGGAGAATATTTTGCTTCCAGTTATGTAAGTGCATCTCTCACAGGTTGTAGTGTTGGGTGGTAGGAGGAGCGGGTTGTCTGTGTACATGAGGCAGTTGCCACATTTCCTTAGTATGCCCAGATTCACCAGGTGGACAGGAGAAATCACTGGAAGCTGACCCTTGGACATGTCTGTTTACGTGCTTTTTTTGTAAAGTACAAGAGCTGTTTTCCCTTACCTTTGCAAGGTACTTTGCAATTATAGGCTGTTTAGTGCCTACAATTAATTTCTCCTTATTGACAAGGAAAGTTGAGTGCTTGTATCAGTTTCAGGCTTCCTAGTGCTTTCCAGCAGGTTCTAGAGCAAGTGCTAGTCTCAGGGGTTCAGATTTTAGTGCTACTACTGAGAAACCAGCTAGTTCTAAGGGAAAATTTGAAGAGTACACTTTCTGGCATCTGGAATAGTTTAACTGTAGCCCTGCGGTGCTGCACGATGCAAAAAATGCACAAACACATGCATTTTTAAGCCAGAAACTTGAAAGGGATAGAAATCAGCCCAAAAAGGCTAATAAAATTACAGTTTCAGAGCTGGAAACCACTCCTCTAGTGTTAGATAGGCAGTACAATGCTCACCACTCCCACTGGTAAGCAGTAGGACTTCCCACTACCAAAGCAAGGTCTGGATATCTCTAAACACAGAAAATAAAGTCCTGAGTCAAGCAAAGCCTGGGATCTGGACTATACTGGCTATGAAAGGTTGGAAACGAGCAAACAAGATAGTTTTTTTTCGGTTAAAACAGGCTAAACAATGCAATAATACAGTAAATAAACACAGACAAGGCTAACACACTTGAGTGTGAAGTCCTAAACAGTAAATGCAATTAAAACTGTACAAAATTAGCAATTTAAAACTTTTTAAATGAAGCAAGGCAAGTACACAACTGAAAAACGATTTAAGAGGCAGTAATACAGTAGAATAAGTAGCTAGTCTACATATACAGAGAAGTCTATATATACAGAAAAGCAGCTAAGACACACACAAACAATTCAGATGCAGTGCAACCTAGAGTACTTGAGTTGTAGCAATATTAAGGCAAATACAGTTATAATAAATGCACTAAAATATACTCTATATTTCCAAAATGTTTCAGAAGAACAGTCAGAACACAAGGAGATTCAGGCATTTTTTTTTTTTTTTTTAAGAAAGGGAGAAAGGAGGAACAGAAGGCCTTCTCAGATGTTCTCTCTGTATTAGGTAGAATGAACTAATGACACTAGACTGGGAGGAGTGTCCCAGAACAAATTTACAGTAGGGAGAGGCAACTGCAAAGCCACCAAGTATAACAACAAGACACCAACAGGGAGAGAGGGTGGGGACCAATACAAGCTAATGCCTACACTCTTTAGACAGTAAACACTATAGAAATCTTTATGATAGCAATGAGCCACAAAATGAACATTTTTAAACAGATAAAGGAGCAAAAAGACTCTACAGAATGCTTTTAATTGCAAACACTACAGAAATCTTTATGACAGCAGTGAACCACAAAATGAAAGTTTTTAACCATATGTCCTGGACATGGTGTAGCCCTACCCCAGCCCCTATAGTCCCAAAGTCGTAGTGCAAGGGGATGTCAGGTATGTATAGCAGGTATATTACTAGACTGTTGCTACTGTCATTGGGATTGTCTTACAAACCAAAGTTCTTGCTGTAATAACTGGAGAGTCACGTAGGCAAACAACTATAGATATCCATCAACAATAATTTTATTCACAAAAGAGCAAAGCTTTAGGGTCCACACCCTTCTTCAATACTAGAACACATTAATGACACATCATTAAGAATGTAAATAAGAGCAGATGCTATCACATGGCTACAGCCAGCCAACCGTGCGATAGATAAAAAAATCACAGTGAATAATTAAAAATAAAATATCACTATAAAAAATTTAAATAAGACATATACAGCTAAATTAAAATAAAAATCAAAGTTTACACTGCTGTAATTTAACTAGAATAGGTTTCAGAGTTACAGAAGTATTAAGACCTGGTGGAATATCAGCCATCAAGCGTAATATCCTCTCATATTCTTTTATTTTTAACACATTATTCAAGTCACCCCCCTGGTCGATTTGTAAACTACATCTATCACTCTGAACTTAAATTTATGTGTACTGTCTGTACTTAAAATGTGTTTACTCAATGCATTCTTTTCATTATTCCTGCGTATATCTGACTTGTGTTCTATAATACGCTCCTTTAATTTTCTTGTGGTTTTGCCCACATAGAATGAGGGACAAGTAACACAGGTTGCCAAGTAAACCACATTGACAGTAACACAGTTTGCTGTTAAATTAAAAGTATACTTCACATTAGTAGTTGGATGCTGAAAGATCTCACTCCCTTTACCCAATATATCAGCACAACACATATAGTTCATGCAACAGAATGTGCCTACTCTTGTTTCTACTGGGGGTATCTGCTTAGAAGCAAAATCCTTATAACATAATTTACCCTTTAAGCTTCTTAAATTTCTATATGAGAAGTAAAGTATTTCATCTAATACACTCAACATCAGGTGAGACCATTAGAATTAATTATTTTCTATAATCTGTTTCACTAAATGGGTTCTAACACTGTGCTTTGTAATATACCTAACCTTTTCAATACTTGATTTATGATCTTCCTCGTGACTATTATAATACACTACTGCCTTAAAAATGGGTTTAAGGGACATCTCTCTCTTCTGAATAACCTTATTACTTAGCTCTAGGACTTGTTTATAATCATATCCACTAGATAAAAATTCAGTTTTCATCTCTTCTAACTGTCTTAAGAAAACAGAATCATCCGTATTCAACCTACTAGCCCTTCTGAACTGTGCTGTCATAATACCTCTGAAAACATGTGGAGCATGCATACTGCACCTATTGATATATCTCCCAGCATGTACTTCTTTTTTATGAATACTAGTTTCTATAGCACCATGTTTCAGTTCTAAATTTAAGTCCAGGAACACAATGGTAGAGTATTGCATCTCAAATTTTAGAAAACTAGTGGTGTTGTTCAAATAATCTACATATTCATGCAATTGCCCAACAGTGCCTTTCCAGTTAATAAAGCAGTCATCTACAAAACATTGATATAGACAAACATTCTGATTCAATACATTCATATTACTACAAATATATTTTTGTTCCCATTGATGGAGAACCAGATTAGCGTAAGTATTGGCCACCGATATCCCCACTGCTATGCCAGACAGCTGAAGATAAAAGTCATTGTTAAACAAAAAAACATTCCTAGTCAAAGCTATATCTAATAAGGAACAAATATTTTTCCACTTCCTTGGCAGACATAACACCCTTACTCACTAAAAATTCCCTTATAGCTTGTACCCCATCTTCATTAGGGATAACTGTGAAGAGTGATGTTATGTCTAACATAACAAAAAGATAATCATCTTGAAATGACTCTCTCCTGTCCAATTTTTCATACCAATCTCTCAGCTTTAGAATGAAATCCATTGTATCTCTTAAGATATTAACACAATCAGGCAAAAAACAGCTTAATTTCCTCTGTAAGTATATGGAAATAGGCTCAGTTACCCAGCTTTACCAGACAATATAGGACTGAACGGGGGATTCAAAAGTGGTTTATGTATTTTGGGAAGTCTATGTGGGCAAAACCACAAGAAAATTAAAGGAGCATATTATAGAACACAAGTCGGATATACATAGGAATAACGAAAAGAATGCATTGAGTAAACACATTTAAGTACAGACAGTACACATAAATTTAAGTTCAGAGTGATAGATGTAGTTTACAAATCGACTGGGGGGGGTGACTTGAATAATGTTAGAAATATAAGAATATGAGTGGATATTACACTTGATGGCTGATATTCCACCAGGTCTTAATACTGCTGTAACTCTGAAACCTATTCTAGTTAAATTACAGCAGTTTAAAATTTAATTTTTTATTTTAACTTAGCTGCATATGTCTCATTTTAATTTTTTATAGTGATATTTTATTTTTAATTATTCACTGTGATTTTTTTTATCTATCACATGGTTGGCTGGCTGTAGCCATGTGATAGCATCTGCTCCTATTTAAATTCTTAATGAGTGTCATTAATGTGTTTTAGTATTGAAGAAGGGTGTGGACCCGAAAGCTTTGCTATTTTGTGAATAAAAGAATTCTTGACATTGGGATTGTCTTCATAGACATGGTGTGTGTGGAAGGTGACATCCTAAGGAAATCATTGTAGAGTACCGCTGCTAGCATGTAATGCCCCTTTGGAGTGCAGCAGAGATTTTAGCTACTATATGTGGAACTTCGGACACACCCTGTACAGTCCAGAGGTATAGACATAATCCCTTAGTGCACAACATGTGTACCAGGTCTGATAATATGGATGTAGACAGCCATTTAGATGGGTATAACTCATAACGATTGGTATGCATTTGCCACCATAGGTGTTGAATTCACACACTCCTGTCTGGCCTGACACATAATGACTGCTGGTGCAGGGGTGCCATGGACACATACTACCCACTAGATATTGACATACATCTGTACAGCGCCCCACTGTTCTGTCTGACATACATGACTTTTAAGGGAGGCCCGGCAGCAGTACATCTGGCAAGTATCTGCACATGACATCCCACTGGTTAAGTACACTAAGCTGCTAGGCATGAAACAATGCACTGTGCAGGCTACAGGCAGACTGGCTCAACACTGGCCTACATCTCGTATGGGGGAATGCACATGTACCTGCATATATAGCAGGCTCAACAGCCATGTCACAGCACAGGGTAGGATACACCTGTGTGACAGGGGATAACCACAACCAATGTGAAGACAGCCACAGCCACATATGGTAAGCTAGCATAATATTACAGTATATGGACTATCTGTTCTACACCATCCTCATATGTGCCACTCGCAGAATGACCCTTCATATACTGGGCTGCTACACAGTTTGGTCTGATGGCTGTCTGTGGTATGAGACATGTGTGTGTATGGCCCTACAAACATGTACGGCAAAACAGTACCATACAGTGGGGCAGCATGTAACATCTGATAGAAGGGGAGCTACAACAATGACATCTACCACAGTCTGTACACAGGCTAAAGTACATATTAACAATACACACACTGCTGACATTCACCATCACTACACAGACCTCAGTACTGTACAAACATCCACAGTATGTCCAGCTTATGTCATGAAATATAACCCCTGCTGTACATGACATGTGTAGCAATCTGATATATCACTGGCTTGTTATCAGATATGATGACACTATTTATGGTGTACAGCACATATGCACCACCTCATGCACGCCATATGTACAAAGGTTGACAGAGGTGTGGCTGACAGCACATACACAGGGCCAGTATAGACATGTTGCTGTGATAACTTCATATATTTTCCATTGTAATGGGATTTGTTGCAACATATGTCCTATGAGGGATATGAAGTCAGTACCTGTCACAGCCTTCACCATCTACAGACTGCAATCCTCGCACTACCTTCTGCATTCCACAGATAGATGCACTGTGGCTAACATATGACACCAAAGGCACAACACTGCCTAGTCTGCAGATGACACTGCAGATTCCACATATAAATGGAATTGACATGGCAGGTATTGTGACATGTACAACAGGCATATCCAGACAAACACTGTTAAACCAACATTACTCCAAATGCAGTATAGCAGCACCAACAGTCTGTAGTCAGGTCAGGCACATCCCCCTCCTGCTTTTTGCCCTCTTTCCACGGTGTATGTTGTTAGAGGTAAATCCCCAATCCATCTGAGATGCTGTTTGCCAAACAACAGATCTAGTTCCTGCTCACAGTGACTGAAAAGGGCCAACACCACCATGATGTTTCTAGGTATTGGAGTGTGTTTCCATGGAATTGACTATGGGAATGTTACCACAGCTGTTCCACATGCAATAAGCTAGGGGAGGGCTGCAATTTGTGCAGAGGCCATCAGCTGATCATGAGCATCACTTAAAATACACATCCTGCTGCCTAAGTAAGGCAAGTGTGGGTCTCCACATCCACCAGAGAGGGAGTGGGGGAGGCAGACAGAGGCAAATACATGTCAATGAGGGGTGGGAAAGTAAAACTTAAGCATGTGTGTGTCACACACCTACCAGCACAGGATATCAAACCCTTGCCAACTATGTAGTGCTATCACAGTTCGATGCAGTTACTGGATGCACCACATGGGTTACCTGATGTGGAGCACTCAGAACATATATGTGATGGTGTGTGACATCTGCAGCAGGGATATGGTAGATATACATTAGGTGACGTACATGTGCCTGTCTGCATGAACAGGTGCCAGCATCAATACAGATACACTCACACAGGGACACACATACATTGACACACTTGGCAGGGCCAGGAGTGCAACTCATCATTAGTGGGATTGCCATAACACATCAATGTGCAGGTATCATATGCAACACATGGGTCATACGGAGGCTGTATGTGCAAAGAATATGAGGAGGTGTCAGACATCAGACAGCATGCTTCAGTATGCCCTGGGGGGTTGTAGTGAGTGCGGATGTGGACATACGCACAATACAACACACACACATGAACACACAGGGTGCCAGTTCTGACATGCATGGGTGCATGTCTGCATGGGAGTGTGGTGGTCAACTGTGCCAGCAGGCTGTACAAGGGTGGGTGATAGATATACCTTGGCATTAGACCACATGACAATAGTCTGCATTGTGTCTCAGGCCTGTAGTTTCTGCATTTGCCCATACAGGTGGGTATTGCAGGCCCCCTTCCAGTCACCTGGGTGACTATTGTGTGTGGCCAATGCTGTACATCACATGCCATGTATGTGTACCTTAGTCCATGACATGGATGGTATCTGGGATGTGCACACCTCCCACATGCATGTACAGTGACATGTGGAACTGTACCTGGGGTGTCTGGCCCATGTTGTGAACACAGATTATCATCAGATGTGCCAGTCTTGCCCATCTGTAGCAGGAACTGGAAATGGGCAGCAGGTTTACCCTGCACCTACATTGATAGCATGCTAACAGAATTCCCTGATGTCAGTGTCAGCTGTCCATACAAGGCATGTTGTCAGGCATGGTATGTCTGTTGTGAGTCACATGTGAAGGCACCACAGGTGGTGCAGGTGTCCATTGGGGAACATGGTAGAGGTGCACTGTCTGCATGTACGTGCATATTGGACAGATGGGCAGGGTGACTGCATAATTGCTGTTGCTTAGGTGTGTGTGTGTATGACTCATGGGTTGAATGTGTGCTCTGAGTAATAGTGGGGTTGTTAACTGTGATTGGCTGGCCTTGATGTCACATGTATGGGTATGGCTTTGCACCCCAGCCTCTCAGCTACTTTACATATATTATCTCTGTATGGTTGACATTGTGATATATAGTAGGGCCACCATAAAAGAAATAAGCAAAACCCCCTCCACATTGCCCAAATCCCCTCTACACAGGATACGAGCTACAAACGCACACCTGTCATGTGTGGGAGTAGAACCTCTACCTAGCTAGTTTATTACACTACGCAGTTAGAGTATGTGCCATGGACATTACTGGAGCATTTGTTCCCCAAAGGTGTATTTCACACTGATCACACAGCAGGATTACTAAAGTAGGGCATTTCAACTATATTGCGAGTGACTAGCCTAAAATACATTGCTCCCTACACAGACAGTGGGACACACACAAAACATCCACAACTAACATGTGCGGGTATAGAACACCTGACTGAGGTCTATATCACACTACAGCACATAGCTGTTATAGGACACACCACAGGGATTACTAGAGACAGCCTACCCCAAAGGTGTATTTCACACTGAATGACATCAGCAGGATTACCAAACAAGGGCATTTCAACTGTATTGCGAGTGAATAGCCTAAAATGCATTGCTCCCTACACAGACAGTGGGACACACACAAAACATCCACAACTGACATGTGTGGGGATAGAACCCCTGACCAAGATCTATATCACACTACAGTATGGAGCTGTTATAGGACACACCACATGGATTAGTAAAGGGCTTTCTCCCCAAAGTTGTATTTCACAATGAATGACATCAGCAGGATTGCCAAAGTAGGACATTTGAAATGTACTGTGAGTGAGCAGCCTATAATGCATTGCTCCATACACAGACATTGGATCACACACAAAACATCCAGGACTGCCATGGGTGGAAATGGTACCCTACCACAGTTCTAAATCACACTACAGCAGTACGCAGTTACAGAACATGCTACAGAGATTACTGGGCTATGCATTTCCCAGAGGTGTATTTATAGGTGAGTGACATCAGCAGCCTTGCCAAAGCTGAGTATATGAATTCTAAGGAGTGTGAGTAACCTAAAAAGCATTGTTCGCTACTCTGTCAGAGACACAAAGATTTACACACACACACAGTTGTTAGGTCTGGGGTTAGAACACCTACCTAACTACTTTATCACACTACAGCAGTATGCAGTTATAGGACATGCGACAGAGATTACTGGGCTATGATTTTCCCAGAGGTGTATTTCTAGGTGAGTGACATCAGCAGCTTTGCCAAAGTTGCATATATGAATTGTACAGAGTGTGAGTAGCCTAAAAAGCACTGCTCTCTACTCAGTCAGACACACACACAGTTGCCAGATCTGGGGTTAGATCACCTATCTAACTACTTTATCATACTAGAACAATACACGGTTACAAGATGCGCTGTGGAGATCACTGGGCTATGATTTTCCCAGAGGTGTATTTCTAGGTGAGTGACATCAGCAGCCTTGCCAAAGTTGAGTATATGAATTGTATGGAGTGTGAGTAGCCTAAAAAGCATTTCTCTCTACACAGTCAGAGACACGCACACACTCACGCAGTTGCCAAGCCTGGAGTTAGAACAGCTACCTAACTAGTTTATCACTACAGAAGGACACAGTTATGGGATGCACCATGGGGATTACAAAGTTACAGCTCTCCCAAAGGTGTATTTCACATTGGATGACCTCAGCAGGCTTGTCATAATACTGCTATGGGGAGGGCTGTGTGTGCATGGGCTGTAACCCATTCATGTAGGGGTTGACATGCCACATGCGGGCACACACAGAGTCATATGTCACAGGTACGTGTATACAGCTACTAATTTACTACTTCCTTGTACAGTCATGTTGCACAGCTGGTATGTGCATCACATAGTCTGTCATGCTGACAGATACTGGTGGCTAGTATCTGCAGTGAGCGACATCTGCACCTCATGTGTTTAGGGCCCTTTGGCTGTGTGCTGGGTGGGACAGGCCCAGATGGCTCCTTGTAACAGTCACCCTCTTCCACACATCTATGTCCATCTACCTTTGGCTTATTATAGTGTGTTGTCCTTACATATATGTCTGTATTCCTATCCACTGTGTGTGCAAGGCAGGAGTGGTGCATACTGACATGTGTCTGCACTAAGAACTGTGACTGTCATGTATGTCTTGTCCACTGGTGTTTGCAGACATGGCCTTCATGTGTTTAAGTGTGTGTGCATGCCCAGTATGACCTTTCAGTATGTTGTTGACTGGCATTGCCTACATTCTTCTAAGTGTGTGAGCATGCCCAGTATGGTCATCTATATTGCATGTGTGGATCAAGTCCAGGTAGTTTGTACTGCAGTGCTGACCTTTGTGTTGTATACCGACAGGTAGCATGCTGTGTCTGCAGGGTATACATCGGTCATTTGGCATTAACTGTTGCTGCATTTCTGCATAGCGGGGGGGCATCTAACTGTTTCTACACAGGAGTGGGGGGGCACACCTGACTGTTACTATAAGTATACATAGGATGGGGGGGCACACCTGACACATTTACACATTTGCTAGGACTGTATTGGTATGTCGGGTACTCCATTTCAGTCTGTAGTCTTATCTATCGTGCTGGCTAGAGGCATACCAGTACTACAGATATTAGCTTTAACTACCTACCTATTAGTTTCTGACTTCCTAGCCTTCACAACTTATATCCAACTGCCTGACCTGCTGTAGTCTGTCTGTGTAGGCCTGGAGGAGGGGTTACCCATAGGGCTCATTCAGAGGCCATAGTACAGCATTTGTTTGTGTTTGTCTACACCTATCCAGCTGGTTGTAACTGTTATTGGGTATGTAACCCCCCAAATGGCATGTGTGAGTCACTTACCTTGTGGGTGTCCCTGTGCTGAGGGTGGTGCTGCAGGGCTGCCTATGTTGGATGCACATAGTATACTCCCTATACATGGTTGAGCACAGGTAGTGTCATGTTTGGCATCCCTTTTACTGTATGTGTGAGTCGGAGAGAGGTGTCATTCCCTGGGTCCCTACTGTGTCAGTGCATGTGCTATGCATTGCCTCTTTGCCATGGCCAGGTCATACTGGGCACGCCTCCTTCTGCCTACTGGGGCAGGCTCAGGTTGTTCCTCCTCCGAGTCACTCTGTGCCTGTGCAGGCCTTGTCATTGGAGGGGGGGCTGTGTGGCCCTGCCCCATGTTGTTCCTGCTGCAACTGTTTCTGCAGGATCATATTGTCTAGCATGGACAATTTGGGTACATGTAGTTGGTGAGTACTGCAAGGCTCCATCAGATGTGTCCAGGCACCAGAACCATGACTTGAGCATCCCAAACACATGCACTATTATGATTCGTGTTTCCGCATGTGCCTCATTATGCAGTTCTTGTTTGGGTGTGTGTGCATTTCTGATGGGTGTCATCAGCCATGGCTCTAGTGCATATCCAGCATCCCCCACTAGGTGACCATGTGGGATGTCCCCATTGGCAAATGTCTGGTACAGCTGCGTCAGATGCCAGATGTGGGAATCGTGGTAGCTTTCAGGGCAGCCAGCACACATAATCATTATTATGCCCTAGGCATCTGACACGACCTGGCAGTTGATGGAGGGAAAGCCCTTGCGGTTGATGTAGACCCTACCCCGCTCACCAGGTGGTGCTTTAATGCATATGTGCATGCAGTCTATTGCACCCACTACCTCAGGGTATTTGGCTATTTGGTGGAAGAGACGTATATTGCTGGCCAACGCCTCATGGGTGATGGGGAAATATACGTTCTCACCGACATGTGCTGACATGGCATCCAGGAACTGGTGGAGTGCCCTGGATGCTGATGCCTGTGAAATCCCCATCATATTCCCAGTTGGCCTTTGGAAGGTACCTGTAGCTAGTATTCTTAGGCCTACACATATCTTGGTATCCACTGGGATGGGTTCCCCTCTGTTAGTTCTGTGTGTCAGGCGTGGCTGGCACAGCTCAACAATTTGCAGTAGGAGGTCCCTGTCCACCCTATAGCACTCCACTATCTCCAGCTTATGTAGCCCTTGGTAGGTTACCTTGGGTCTGTACACTCTTCTCTGTCTCCTCACTGTGGGTTGTTCAGCAGCATTCACATCCTCATCACCCTCAGCCTCTTGCACATGCTGGTTTATGATAGCAAAAGAAGCCCCTAACATTTTTTCTCCTGCTTTTGTTTTGTAAAATTTCCCCATCTGTATACACCGGTGGTGCAGAGATTTTGTGAAAAACAAGGGGGGGGAGGTGTTTGCATAGTTTATAGTGGTGTGCTGGGCTGGTCTGCTGCCTGTGTAATTGGCTATTTCTGATACATTTCACCTGTCAGCTAAGTTAGTTCTCCTTGATTACCTTCCTACTGCTGTTTTCCCTTCCCATTGCCTCCCTGTTTAAGTTTGTGTGCATGTCACACAAATGGAGTGCTCAAATGTGCACAGATCTACTATTTCCTGGTTTAACTTCCTTTTTCTTCCTGTAAAACCTGGTGCACGGCACACACACCTGCTTACACTTTGTAAAGAGTGCTAGGCAGGTTTAGCACACCCCTAGCTTAGCTGTGCTAAGCAAGGTGCAATCCCAAGCCACAGGGCTCCAATCCACTTACAGTATGCCTGACACCCCCCATGATGTCACCTATATCCTAGTCTTGCACCCAGCTATTTATACTCTTACACTCTTGGGACCTGCCCCACACCCTGGGGATATCTGGGATTCACTATCCTTTCCCTCATTTGCATAGGATTGCCTGCTAATGCATAGTTACATGTCTCACACTGAGCCTCCCCCCTTAGCAACCACTACTCATTGGCCAAGTTGTCTTCTGCCTGACATTGATTTGCATGGCAGAATACTGATTTTAGTTAGAATGCTCATTTTAAATTTATTTTTGTATTTCCCCCCCCATCCCGTTTGCTCACCGCTGCCCTATGCTTAAACAGCCGAGATCGGCGAAAAAAAAAAAAAAGTTGATTTTTTTATTTTTTAAACAGTTTGCAATGCCAATGGCCTTATACGTGGCCATTGGCATGCTTCCTCAGTCATATGCAGCCTTTATTTGGAGCTGTCATAGCTCAGTTTTGGAATTTGCAGAAATGTACTCGGTTACTAACCGAGTACATTTCTGCAGATTGCACTAGTCTTGCACGGACTATTGCGAGCTTCCTGGATTGCAAAATCACCTCATTTGCATGGATTTCTCCTGCAAATAAGGTAATTTGCATACCAGGGCTTAGTCTGTGCAGGATTAGTGCTGGAGCTCTCGTGCATGCCCCTGCCGGCTGTTCCTGGATCGCACGGCAGACATATTGCCTGCATGAGCTCCTGCACTCATCTTGCACTCCATGCAAGCTTTTGAGAATCCAGGGGAGAGTATTTTTAACTCCAAATAAAATAACCACATTCAATGGAAATAATAATATACTGTCTTGGTGATATTTGCAAGAATGTAAAGCTGATTGCTTACATGTTTTCTTTGACTTTCCCTTAAACTTATTTTGGTGTAATGTTTTTTTTTAAAGCTTTACTTTCTGGTAATTTTTCATTGTCCAAGTTTTTAATCTTAATTAATGTAAAAGATAAAGGTGATCTGAAAATTGTTAATCTTTTTTCTCTTAGGAACAGTTCTTGTGGTAGCAAGGAAGTGTATTACTAAAAAGTGAGAAAAAAAACACATCACCATCTTTTGAAGACTTTCTATCCTTCTTAAAAGAAACAACACTCAGTCAGACTAAAATAAAAGAACAAAAGATTTATCACAAGCTAATGAATAGCAATCCTTAGACAAAAGTGATATCTCTTATTGACTTTCGTCAACAGTATTCTGCTCTGATGTTTAACAAAATAAAGGAAGAGAAATGAAAAGATGCTGCAATGAAGATTTTTGTGATTGAACTATAACACTATCATTCAACCTGCTTTAGTAGGGATAGTCTGCACCTCTCTCCTCCAGGCTTTCAAATATTAGCTAAAGCATTGTCTTCCCTCCTAGTGACTTTTTTAGTCAATGCCAAACTGAAAGTATTTATGACATAGCAAATCAAAACCAAGAAAATCTAGAGGTATTACTGCTCAATGCTAGGAGTCTAAACAAAAAACTCCACTCCCTAGAAGCTCTCTTCACCATAGAAAGTGCTGACATCTGTGCAGTCACTGAGACATGGTTTAAAGCCATGGAGAGCACACCAACAGTGCAAGGTTATAATGTCTTCCACACATTTAGACCAGCTACTATACAGACAGGCGCCAAAGGTGGAGGTTGACATCAAAAATAAACATACCTCAAGGCTGGTCAAACAGGACAATGCAGTTGAGCTGCTCCATGTTCAAATAACCATAGGCAAAATCCAATACCACTTCCTTGCAAGCTATAGGTCCCCCTCTATGACCCAGGAAACCCATACTATGCATTTAAACTTATTGGAAGCACTCACCATCCAACCTAATATCATATTCCTGGGTGACTTTAATTACCTCACTAGTAATTGTGAATCCTGTGTGACATCAAAAGTACAGGTGCAGAAATTCCTGGATTTTGTAAACACAAACTCTATGTCACTACACCAACTAAGGGTGCAACCATACTGGATTTGGTCCTTACTAATGCTACACACCCCCTAGTGTAATGCCTTCCCTAGTAAGTCAGACCACAAATGGTCTCCTTTGAAGTAAAAATAAAACCTGGACTCTAGAATATTCAGGAACTACTCTAAGGCTAGCTTCCGGCTACTAAGTGATAACGTGGCAAAATTTCAAGCCCCAATAAACCCGGAGAACACTGCTGGCTATGCAGAGCTGTTCATTGAAACTCTACACAAGCATGTAAATAGCTGCATACAGGCAGCTGTACCCACCAGGAAGAAGTACAGAACTAACTCAAAAAAAAAAAAAAACAAGCCACCCTGGTGGAATCACCAAATCAATAGGCTATATAAAAGAAGGAAGAAAAACATGGCAAAAATTAGGAGGTGTGGCACCCAGTAAGATAAAAACACTCTCCTCAAACTAAATAAACAACTCAGAGGACAAATAAAGTCTACCAAAGACAAATTTGAGGTAAATTTCACTTGACAGGTCAATGACAACTACAAGGCATTCTTGAGCTATGTCTACAACCTCAAAGACAATACACAATTGTGTGCAGAGCTCATTGTAAATGGACCCACCTATACTGAGCCATAAGATATAGCAAACCTACTAGCCAATAAATTCAGCTCCAACTTTGCCCCTCTCTCTCCTTCAACCTTTCCTCATGAAATATCAATATATATCTAATTCTGACATCTCTAGGGAATAGGTCATTAATGTTCTTTTTAATGCCAAGAAGACTGCACCAATGGGCTCAGACAATATCCCGGATTTCCTCTAAACAGAATGAAACATGACCTGCCAGGTCATCTAGAGTTGCTATTCAACTTTAGCCTCCAATCAGGCTTTGTACCTCATGAATGGAGGAGAGCAACAGTCATCCATCTGCAGAAAGGTGGGCCATCTACAAACCCTGGAAACTACAGAGCCACAAGTCTCACTAGTCTTATATGCAAAGCCATGGAAAGAATTATCAGGGTAATGAAACAATGATATAGTAAACCTCCAGACAATGGACACAACCCAGTTTGATTTTGTCAAGGGCAGATGATGCCTACTCAACCTGGTGGACTTCTTTGAGAAGGTCACCAAAGCAATGAATGAGGACAAAATGGTTCACACTGTCTACCTTGATCTGGCCAAGATATTTAACACAATACCTTACTCAGGTATTGTTGACAAACTCAACAGGTTAGGTACAAACCTGTATGTAACCAGGTGAATAGCCAACTGTCTCACAGACAGGACCCATAAAGTTAGAATTGGGGAGTCCACCTCTACAAAGAGGTCAGTCACAATTGGATTCTCTCAGGGATCAGTCCTTGGACTGCTCCTTTTTGACATTTACTTCTCTGAAGTCAAGGCCAATGTCAATGGTCTCCACTGACTAAATCTGCAGATGATTGCAAATTAGGAGCTGTCATTGAATCCTACACTGACACAAATGTTCTGTTGGAAGGGTCGACACAGACAAACAAGAGGTGTCAGAGCCATGGTCTAAAATTAAATGACAAGAAATGTGTAATAGTATCCTTTGGGACGTCATCCACCCCTGATAACTATCATATTGACAACACACCTCTTTGAGTTGACCCAGTAGTCAGGGACTTAGGGACACACATAGACAGCAATCTAGCCTTTGACAGTAGTGAGGAAATCATTCTATGTTGCACAACTCATAAACAACAGTATGGCATCTAGGTCCAAGGAAATCATTGTTCTACTGTATTCATCATTCATCAAACCAGTCATTGTGTACAATGCCCTCTTGGTATGTACCTAATCAGGCATATCCAACAACTGGAATGTCTACAGAGGTTCTTCACTAAAAGAATACAGGGCATAAGTCCTATGCAGACTGCCTCAAGACTATATCCCTGTAGTCAGTCTCATCAGGTTGTTTCTTGGGAAATCAATACCTGGCATACAGAACATTGCCAGACCCCACTCTGATGGATCTCCTGCAAATCCACAAAACAAACAGCACCAGAATTGCCTGTTCTAAAGACCTAAACCTTGCCAATGATATAAATAGGACTTGCTGGAGAGACAGGTATGTATCCCAGAGACTATCCCATCTTTGGAACAGGCTCCCCATCAATGTGAAGCAGAGTTCCTCCCTAACCCAATTCAAGTGCAACTTGAACAAATGGATAGACAACAGAAAATTCAACCATGGTTTGGCACCTATGTTTCTAATGCACATATGTAACCTGTAAATGGTTCATCTCCCAGGCCCCTGCTTGTAAATGTTTCATGTCCTAAGCCCCTGATTTCACTTATCAAGAGTATCAGAACTTGTTAGAGATTTGGGATGCATGAGTAGGCTTAAAAAGGCCCTTGTGGCCGTTAGCCTAGTAAATGCCTATGACTCTATGAATATTTCTTCATATCTGTAATATTGTGTATTTTATGGTCTTACATCATTGTCATTAAATGTCATGATAATGTCATATTTTTTCAAAGTTTATTAAGTGTTGCTACTATGATTCATATCCACTAGTGACTTTTTACTGTTAATATAGTATGCTAGCAGAAATAGACATTGTATGCATGTAGTTTTCAAATAATCAAGCATTTTTATTTGTATTAAGCATACAGAAACCTACAACAATAACTTTCTTGTAATTGGATAAATACAACTTAAAGGTAAAAATACATGCTGGATAAAGAAAATGTGTCATTTCCTCCTGCTGTACTAATAGAGGAATGAAATGACCAGTTGGTCTCTAAGCATGCAGACATGTATGTGTGTGTGTGTGTGTGTGTGTGTGTGTGTGTGTGTGTGTGTGTGTGTGTGTGTGTGTGTGTGTATGTGTGTGTGTGTCTCTGTATGTGTGTGTGTGTCTCTGTATGTGTGTGTGTGTGTGTGTGTGTGTGTGTGTGTGTGTGTGTGTGTGTGTGTGTGTGTGTGTGTGTGTGCGTGTGTGTGTGTGTGTGTGTGTGTGTGTGTGCATGTGTGCATGTGTGCGTGTGTGTGTGTGTGGGTGTGTGGGTGTGCATGTGTGTGTGACTGATTGTGTATACAGTTATCCTATCCAGAATCACTATATGCTGGATCCTACCCCAACAAACAGTGAACATAAGAAACAGGATCAAGCTTAGGTCTAAAGGCAGAATTCATGCATGTGCTCACTTATGTACTATTTGCATATCTATGGGCAATTTTGAAGATTTCCAATTCACGTAGACACAGATAGAAAATCTGGACTCCACATAGATATAAGTTCAGCTTGGAATTATGCTATACAGCACACTGTTCTCCTGTTTTCTCTCTCTGTCCCCCTCTGTCATTAACCACACATACACACACGCGCGCACACACACACACACACACACACACACACACACACACACACACACACGCACACACGCACACACGCACACACACAAAAACACACACACACACACACACACACACACACACACACACACACACACACACACACACACACACACACACACACACACACACACACACACACACACACACACACAGATAAAGAGACTTTGTAGCTGTTGACAGCTAATGATTTCTTAAACCTCTAGGTGCTATATGCTTAGAATAAGACAGAAACTGTTAGTTTTCCCAATATGATCAATAATGCAGTTTAATAGCCTTAAATAATCAACATATATCACTAGTTTGTGTGCACTTTTTTTAATCATGGTACTTTTTATTCTCAGCTAACCATTAATGTAACCATTTTTCTAGGATTCTAAAGGCCATGACTTCATAACAATAAAATGGCGGTGAAGGACTCTGACAGAATAATGTAGTTAAGTCAGTTTGATTTTGATAAGTTCAGATTTTGATAAGTTCAGTTGGGTGGCATCATTTTCTACATACGTATGTCATTCTTTCTGCAAGATCCATACTTTTCTCACCTACACTTTTGCCTTTCACATCTTCTGCCTAGAGTCCACTGCACATTTTTACTACACCTTTTGTGTTCTCTCTTGTTGAGGTGAATTCTTGGGCTGCTGGAGAAAGTCTGAGTTCTGACATTATATACAGTAAGGCAAATATCTGTAATTTTCTATTGCAGAAATGAAACACATTTCATAAAAATAGCCTGTTTTATTCACAACATGCATATTATTCTTCTAGGAAATGCAACACTTTCAAAAGTTGAAGGCCATGTTATTTTAAATTCAGAATTAATTTAGCCCAAACCATCACTTCTCTGGCTTTCATGAAGTATTATATGTCTTGACCATCACTTACATCAAAATGACTGACCTGTAGTTACTTATATTCACTTTACATAGTCTTGTAGTTGTTAATTACAGTCTCTATTTTGTCATCTTCTGACAACACCTGTCTGAAAAAAATGAATGACGGATTACAGCAATTAACAATGACAGTGAAAGATAAGGCACATAACTATAAGAAATCTAATATGTATGAACTAAAGCAGGAGAAAATTACTTTACTGACTCTGTTACTCATTTTCAAGAACTGCCAGATGTTGCAATGAGATGCCATTATTGTAACTGTGTAGGAAGAATTAATAAGACACCTTTTATTTTAAGGTCTTTTAATGGTCAGTTATAAGTGCAATACTGTTTTATGAATAAAATGACTATTTCTGTTTTGTACACTTAAATAACTAATGAAAATTGAATTCAATATTCACATAGCAGATGTTTAAATAAAAAAAATAGTTCACCTCAATGTTAGCATCCAGGAAAAATGTATAGCTGCAGAACTTTAAAGTTTCACATTTTATATGGCTCATTATGCCAATATTAGCACAGTTGCTGTTTTTCATTCTATGGTGTTTGTCCGCAGACTATGAAATCATCATTCAGCGTAACACTAAGAACATGTAATGTGCTTTGTGGTGGGCACATTTAATATTAAAATAATTACTTATCAGACATGTTCTTTTATTAATTTTGTTGCTGCCAAACTAAAAATATATGCTTATTACTTTTTTATGAAAGTAATATCAGCACAACAAAAATAACTGTCCAGCAAGTGTCAGCATTATATGGCTGAATAAATATTTTCACAAAAGGAAGTCTGTAATGCATTAGTATCAAAGTAAACTTGACATTTCAGGGTCAGCGGATAAATATCTTCTACCCATGAGTATTTATTTTTGAGTTCTATAGTTTATGCTGACCTTGACTTTACTTCACTGTAAAGGTTTGCTTAAGTTTCCTTTTCAATCTGCTATTAGCTGTTTTATATGAAGGTTATTTCCCTCTGAGTAAAGTGCTAATAAATTACTTCTTTCATTGTGCAAAGCTGTATATTTTTAATTTCCATTATTTTGTCTAATTAAGATTAGGATATAAATAAACTGTTTTCCAATGACAGCTATGTTTTTAAAAACACTGAACCAGTCCTTCAAACAATGACAATATTATTGATTTCCCTTAAAAACAAAAAGAATATAAATATTTAGAGTGATATCTTATTTTTGGAAGTTGCCACAGACAGTTTTCTGTAGAAAATCACTTGTAAGAGACTACTGTGTATATTGTACAACACTTTATGAGTACACTTATGTAAGGATGTGGTCACATGATCAGGGAAAGCAGAAAGGTAACAAAAGAAGCATTTGAAAACACATATAAATCCTGTGAGAGAATAAATAAGGTTAACATACCTGCTAGAAGTACAAGAAGTAAAATACCAGCTTTAATGCACAACTCCTCTCAGAACTTCATAATGTCTAGTAACGTAAATTAGGCCACATTATTTAAACACAAAATTGCATAAAATGCATCCAGTTAGCAAAATGTAGAGAAGATATTTTCAAGATACAGGAGAAAGGAATACTTTTTACAAAATGAAAGCAACATGCAGCTAAACTTGCTCATGCCTGTCACCTCTAATTTTAAATACATACCACCTTTTGCGCAGTAAATATCAGTGACTGATGTAGGAAAACATAAAACGCATGTGAAGAATGCAGGTTTGAATAAAGATGTTTAAGCATGATAGTAGGAAATACTGTGTCCACATTTATATTTTTTATTATAACACTTCATCACAGAATGTATAAAAGTAGAGTGAACTAGCAGAAAAGATATACAATAAATATTTTATGAATAGTGATTGGAAAAGCCCTTTTTAGAAGAATTACATTAAATCTTTAGTAATGCATAATATTCAATGTTTTCTATGGGGTTTAGGAAGTGGGTTGACGAACCTTTCCAGTCATAATCTGAGCAAAAGGCAGTTCAAGAATTAAATATTGCAGTATGTAACTGAAGCAACGTGCTGATATACATAGTAGGTCACTTCAAACTGTCTGCAATCAATACTATTTCAGGTTTGACCCAATTTTAAGTGTATTACTTTTGTAAGACACTAGTCATTATTAAATAAAGCAAACATGACATACAAATGGATTTCATATATAAATAGACTGTTGGCTAGAACAAGATTATCTTATATTAGCAATTATGTTAGCAATTATGTAAGACTCACATTTTCCTTATGACATAATACTTTCTATACTTTGTGCATATCCTATCAGTTGTGTTAATGCACAGTAGATCTGAAGGGTACAATACCACCCTCTGAATATGAAGTGCTCAAACTTTCTCTGTGTGATATACAAGTCTGACCTGTACAGAATGGTGAAGATGAAATCCCTGAAACAAGTGATTCCTTCTACCTGCTCTAAAAACATGAACTGGAACATTGACTGAAGTACCCAAAGTTGCAGAGTTAAGCAGGAGAAAAACAATCACCCATAGAGCTCTTGGAAAAAAAAAACATGTAGGTAGTGTTTTTGGGCTGGATCTGAAGTAAGACTTCCTATAAATACAATCTGATTTGGACAAAATACATAATTAATGTAATTGAAACATCAAAATGTTCATTTAAAACAAACATAAAATGTAAACGGTGAGTATGAAGAAGAATAATCAGGAACATAACATAATATTAGGAAATCAGATATGTAAAAACAGAGTGCACACACTAGCAAACATCATAACCCAGTACCTGTCAAATGTACATCATGATGAGGAACTTTCATTTTTTTGGCCTCTTAAAAAGTTAACATACCTCAAGGTTCCACAATGAAAGGGTTTTTCACATACTCAGTGACAAGATATTTTAACTGATATCCATGTTAAAGTTAGCTGAGTCATATTAATTCATCATTAGAACCATTTTATAAGTAAAAAATAGCACATTTTAACCATCCTATGAGCTTGCTAGTTGAAGGTGTTAGTAGCTTTCAATATGTGTTCCACATTTTGGCCATTTGTTCAACATTATAAGTAGTGTTCCTCATTGGGTCTATATCACATTATCGAAATTCCAAAATGTCAAACACCATAAGCTTGATCTTAGAATCTCAAAATGTGATATACTTGAACGCTCAGAACAGCAAATTCTTTCCAAGGGAAAAAAATTGCTGTTCCTAAAATACACACACACAGCACAAGCACACCAAAATACATAATCCACACTTCACAAAATCCTACATGAAACCATACATACACTATTAGCTATCCACTTACCTTAACCCAACCCTAACCCTAAGGTCCCTAACTACCGCACACTCACCTTACCCGCTCCCTAACCCTAAGGTCCCTAACTAACGCACACTCACATTACCCGCTCCCTATCCCTAAGGTCACTAACTAACGCACACTCACCTTACCCGTTCCCTAACCCTAAGGTTCCTAACTATTGCACACTCACCTTACCTGCTCCCTAACCCTAAGGTCCCTAACTATCACACACTCACCTTAACCTGGTCCATTCAACTCTTACCTTAACCCGGTTGTCACCTTCGCACCACAGTCGAGAAAATAGCGAAGTCACAGAAATGGCTCACCGAATACTTTCCCTAGGAAAATATTCAGTGTTCTGCAGCTTCGCTATTTCAAGCATTCGCTGAATTGGGTTCAATATTATAACATTCAAAGTTTTAAGACTGCAATGTTATAATATAGACCCTCCTCATTTTGGAGATGGAAAGTTGAGAGCTATGCATAACCCTAATAATGTGGACAAACAAAAATGATGACGGGACAAATGGCAAACATAGGGACATGTAGCTGCTATAAACTTATAAAAAAATACAATAAAAGGATTTAAGGCAGCATAATTAGTATGGATACCATCTCTGCAATGATATATTCGAGCACATGTCATTGACTGCCATCCAGAATAATTTGCTTCTAAACTAAAAATGTTATGATGATCATACCAATACAATGAGGCAAACATTCTGGGTATTTGCAAACACTATTACATAGTGTGCACCACCACAAAAAAAAAAAAAAAAAAAAAAAAAAAAGGATGGCAGAAGTGGCATCCAATGAAAAATGAATCAATGCACATAGTAACAGGCACATAGTCTGCCGTATCAGCACAGCAGAATAAACTGAAGTGAATAAAACACGTGAAATAGAATGCAAAAAATAAGGAATTATCAATGACATTGTGAGTCATGGTTGATGTAACATACAACATACCTAAATGAGGGCTCAGAATATGTAAACCATACAAGGTAATGACAATTCACATATCAGAGACATGTACGGACCCATTACATCAGTATACACCATCTGTCATATTTGGAAAAGAGTGTCCACCAAAATCTTGCATCCAAAATACACAGTACTAGGTGTACCTCATGACCCACAGATGGTAGCCTCCACATTCAGACGAGTTTCAGATCATTGTACACATACAAACATGGTTGAAACTCTGCATTTTAAGGGCCATCATACACTAACAGCTCAGCATGAGTGCTCCATGTGAAATAATACAACTTACTGTATGACAAACTTCATGCTCTAGCTGAGGTTACATTACATGATGGGAGTGTAATATCACAAATTCCTTAAATACACAGATGATGGGTTATAGCCCTCAAGACATCAACAGCACTGTATTCCCCCTCCTTCTCAGTAGCTGGCAAAGGTCATCCCTCTCCTATACTCCTGTACTCCTCCTACTTAATGGTGGTAGGCCACTCAACACAGACTCAGAGCCTGTCAACATGGTCAAGTTTCATCACCAGTACATGTGTCAGATCATGCAAACCTACTGTACTTGCACTGCACAGTGCCCTGTGATGATGGTGCCAACCCTCAATATGGTTCTATATACCTGACGCTGACATGGATACAAGTTCATGCATAATCTAGAATGCTTGCTGAAAAAGTAGTGGGCAATGGTGAGCACAAAGGTCGTGAGTGTCATGTCCATGGCTTACCATGGACATAATTGTCACTGAACCAGTGATGGAGAGGGATTGCCTCACATGAGCACCTGCTCACATAGACTGTCATAAATTTCAACTGTCTCAGCTGATGAGAGGTATGCAAATGCCAGAAGTTCTTTCTTGCTATAATGAATGAGGGTAGTGTCACATAACATGCAAAGATGATATTCCCTGTCATCATACGATGCATGCCACATAATGACACAGTCAGCCCTGAGCTTGACATCCTCAGTAATGTCTAATAGGGCATGGAATGTCCTCTTCTCTGTGCTATTGTCTTTGTGGCATGTTATATGCATTAACTGCTGTGTTGCCCTTTTCCTAGGTATCTATTGCATGTTGACCTCAGGATCCCATGGCACACATCACTCAGCTATGGTAGAAGGGATATCACTCGATGTTGTCACCTCTTCTTTCACTGCTTGTATGATTTTGGCTGATACCTCTGGCTGTGGTGTATGGACCTAAGCGATTCTTCAGTTTCCAGTATTGCAATTGTCACTGCCCTTTCATGGCAACTTTGTTTTCTTTTCAGAACCCATCACCAATATGATCTTCCAATGCTTTACCTCACTTTTGGAACATGTACCCATCTATCACAAACAGTGGTTTACTCCTTTGACTTGTAGTTGTGCCATATATATTTACAAGCCAGCCAGGGATATTTGCAAAAGCCTCATTTTCAAACTCAGTGCCTTTCATCTAACAGGTATTATGGCAGGGGATATGGGACAAATGTCCATTATGATGGTCCAGGGAGGAGGTACTTGTACTCATCGACTTCTCCATGAATATTCCAGAGGACATGCATGCAGGTTTTCACAGCAGTCAAGCAGCTGATGAATGTGTTCACTTGGAAAATGCCTTTCAGGGTCATCTGCTGTTTACATTGTAACATTGCAATGAGATTCATCTTCCGCAATTGGCATGTCAAGCCAGAATAATTCATACTATTTCATTCATTCATAGGCTAAACAGATCTGCAGTACTGCATTTTGATGAATGTAGTACAGTTGAGAAGGGATTTTCATATAATTGTCACACAGATATCAACAGTTGTTACAAAATATTGCCCACAATACTGATATAAGACTAAACAATTGCAAAAGAAAAAAAAAATGAAAGAGCTGATATATCTTGGGCTGCAGCTGAGATGACTGAAGAGCACTGAAAGTGGAACATTACCTGGCAACCCACTGTAGCTGTTGAAACATTAATTACAGAAAAAATATCTGTGTCTTTAGTTAAGCTCCACTATATATTTTAGTACCCATGTATTATTTTTATAGGTCAGGCAGATAAATGCTTGCTACACAGTTAACAGACTGGATTCCAAAGATGTCTTCACATCTCCCAGCAAGGCTAATGAAATTCATTTATAAAAAGAACAACTCAGCCACTAAAGAAACATATAAAAACACACTTTAATCTAGACTTAGCGCATCGGCCAAAAGCCTTCCAAGAGTAAAAAAACTCATGACAGACATCCATTTAAATATGCATTTTCCTTAATTATACAATTATCCAATTAAAATAAATTAAGATAAATTAATAACATATTTCCAATTACACTCTTTATTAAGACCAAAAGGTTCCAAAGTATTATATTTCAAGATAAATAAGGTCTCTGTAATAATTTTGTTTAATATCAGCACATTCACCCAAAAATAAGTGAACCAGTTCTGACACACATTCTATTAAACAAGTTGGTTTAGCCTCATGAAATTCTAAAAAATGTGCCCCCAATGGGCTATCTAATTTTTTGTTTTTGATGTCCCTAATATGTTCTTGAAAATGTTTCTTAAAAGAGTAGCTCATCTCCCCAATATAAAATAAATTACAAGAGCTTTTTAATGCATACGCTACTCCTTCAGTATTACATGTATAATTCCCACACAAAATTTAGCACCATTGATTTTTGGAAAGTGCCCCACCACACGAACACTAATAGAACAATGCTTACAAACTAATGTATCTAAGTATGGGGAAACATTACCATTCAAAATATTCTCTGGTGGTATGAAGTTATTATTAACCACCATATCAACCAAATTTCTACCTCTCTTATAGGAAATATTTACATGATCTTGAAGAATATTTGCTAAGGTTTTATCCTTTAGTAACATAGGCCAATATTGATTTACCCTTTAACTATCTTCTCAGTCAAGACATTATACATTGCAATAAAATACACTTCTATTCCAACTTTTTTAGTTTTATTATATTGTCTCTTTAAATTATTAATATTAAAACTTGAAAAACATACAGTATTACTAATAGTAGGGATACAAAAACATTTTCTATCACTTTTAATCTAGAATTTAAAACTATTTTCTTATCATATCCCCTATTAATAAACATATCCACCATATTTTGTATTTCCTTCTCAAAGACACTATCTATACTACATAAGTTATTAATTCGTAAACATTCATTGTAAGGTAGCATCGGCATTACATGTGCAGGGTGGCAACTCATACCATATATGAACAAGTTGCCACTATTTTGTTTCCTATATATAGAGGTACAAAAAACACCATCTTTATGTAAAAACATTAGCTTGTAAGCATTGTTCTATTTGTGATTATGTGGTGGGACATTTTCCCAAAATCAATGGTACTAAATTTTATTTGAGTGGGAATTATACATGTAATACTGAAGGAGTAGTATATGCATTAAAATGCTCTTGTAATTTATTTTATATTGGGGAAACGGGCCACTCTTTTAAGAAACGTTTTCAAGAACATATTAGGGACATCAAAAACAAAAATTAGAATTTCATGAGGCTAAACTAGATTGTTTAAACAGGATGTGTGTTGGAACAGGTTCACTTATGTTTGGGTGAATGTGCTGATATTAAAACAGAATTATTACAAAAAGAGAACTTATTTATCTTGAAATATAATACTTTGGCACCTTTTAGTCTTAATAAACAGTATAACTGGAAATATGTTATTAATTTATCCAAATTTATTTTAATTGTATAATTGTATAATTAAGGAAAATGTATATTTAAATGGATGTCTGTAATGAGTTTTTTACTCTTGGAAGGGTTTTGGCCACGGCGCTAAGTCTAGATTAAAGTATGTTTTTTACGTGTTAATTTAGTGGCTGAGTTGTTCTTTTTATTTTTGGTTTATCTTGTTGGTGAATTTAATTTATATCCTTCCCCTCAACACATCAAAGTCTCTAAAACCAAGTTTAAAAGTCATGCACCAGTCTTCTAAAACAACCCATCATTTTACCTCATTCATTAGAATTATGTGCTTGTTCTTTACATACAATGCCCTGTTTCTGCTGTTATTCATCATTTTTTTTTTTGAGGAGAGTCCCTCCCAAATCTTCACAATACCAAATGTAATATTTATGCTGGATACTCTAACAAAACTGTGGTATGTATCTACTGATGCAACATGGTGTTAACATTGTTTTTTGTGAATTTCTGCTGTACTAATTGCAAATGTTATAATAAAGTTGACTACCATATAATTTTTGTGTTTTTTGTTTCAGATGGAAAAGGGGTTCATAAACAAAAGACCCATCATAGGCTTATAAGCAGTTTAGTGAATTTCCTGAAAACGTGTATTTATGGTTGGTCAAGAAAATGAGCAATAACATAGCTAGTCATTTACTACTGTAGTATCTACAACTGGACTCATTATGGAATTATGCCCAGAAAGGAAATTTTAAAAATCTGTTAGTCTGTTTAGTCCCCTAACTTCACATGTTTTTTTTTCTACAATGCTGGGCTTAGTCTGGAGAAACCATGTTCCTCAATAATTGTTTTAAAGTGGGCTCTGTTCATCAGTTTACTATCATCTTGAGAGTTTCATGGTGACCACTTATGATCCCTATTTTCTAATTTTCTTTTTGTTATAGGGCAGAAGCCTTTTTGGAGTATTGTGTAGATAAGAGTAACATGCAGGTAGGTTACTCTTTGTATTACACCATACCAGTTTAAACCGTGGAGTTGGTCACAGTGATGTATTGAGGACTAGTGAGAAAGAAAATCTGCAAATTTTATTATCGGTTGTTTGTAGTGTTTGAGTATTGTAGAAAGAGTGCAGGGTAAGTAATAGTGACCACTATCCTAGTTTGGGAAGAAGACATTTATTGGCAAGGGCTATTCAAGCAGATGGAGTGAATAAATGTTATGCTCTATAGCATAGTTTTAGTTGTGAAAGTACTTTTCTGATGATATTGCCAGTGTCTGCAGTGAAGGTTGGGGATGATCTGGTTGAAGTCTTAGGTATTTACATTCTGAAATCAGTGGAACAACATTGTTTTGATTATCAGATATAGTAATTGTAATTACAGAAAGCTGGGTTAGATGGTGTGGTGATGTGAACAGAATGACTTTTTATGGCTAATTGAGAGTTTGTTTATAGTCAATTTGCATATTTGGGAGAAGGATTGTCAAAACTGAGTTTGTAGAATGTATGGGTATTGGATTCTAGTAAGAGTATGTCATCTCCATAAAGTGTGAGATGTAACATAGATAAATCTTCCTCACTGTCACTAATAAATAAAGAAAGGAGTACTGGAGGAAACAAAACAGAGTACTGAGGTATTAGGGTATTGATGATTGAAAGGAGAGGGTAGTTTTGGAAAGAACTTAAAAGGTTCTGTTTCAAGAAAGGTTTGTAACTTTTTTAATGGTATTCTGGCAAGTGTTTAATTTTTCTAATTTAGTGATAAGTAAGTTGCAGCTTTATTTCAAATAACCTGGTCATATCTAGAAATATTCCAGCTGTTACTAGACTATTATTGATGTTACAGTAAATAGAGTCTGCTGCAGACAGAAAACTAATGCTAAAGGCATTTCTGAATCTATGTTGCTAAGCAGATAGGGGACCATAGCTGCTTAGATATTTGAGATGGTTACTTGTATGAGTGTACAAGCACTTCTCAAAGGTGTTTGCAAGTGGGCAAAGAGTAAGTATAGAATGATAATCTTTCAGAATTTTGGGTGCTGTTTTTTTTAGGAAGAGGGAAAATGATTGAATGCTTATGGGCTGGGGATAACAATTCCTGTAGTAAGGGATAAATTATATTTAAAAGTTAGAGACTTTGTCATTTTTTCAGCTACTTTTATCTACAAAAATGTAGAGGAGAGCTTTAGAAGTAGAGTGCTTCAATTTTTGCAATGATTGTTATTTGTTTAGCTGAAATTTTAGAGAAGTAAAATTCATTCAAGCAGGGCATATAATACAGGTTAGGGATAATCAACAGGGGCCAACTGAGGTTCATTTTGAAGTTTGAAGGCATTTTGCAAGGTTTTGGATATTAGAGGTGATAAAAGTTTTGTACTCTCCAACCTGTATAGTATCGGAGTTACTAGATAAGGTTTTTGTTTTGGAGGAGTTGTTTGTGGTTTGGCCTAGTAGCTGTTCGATTTATTTCCAGAATAATTTTGGGTTCTGGTGGCTAAAATTTGGTTGTTTCTTACTGTTGCTGAGCTGCGAGAGAATCAAGTTTGTTTTCTTAGTTTTAAGAAGTTTTGAAGTAATTGAGTATCAGTGTAATTTTGTTTCCAATTTTTCCAGGTATTGTGTCTCTGTTTCATAAGATCTTTTAAATTCTTAGAGAGTCAGGGCATTTCTGTCTACTAAGCCTTCTGCAGATACAGCAGAATAGTCGGTTTTGGATTAAGGAGAGAGTGCAAATGAAACTTGTAAGGGCAGGAGTGGGTCTTGCATTGCGTATAATGCATTGCGTATAATGGAGTCTGGGCAATGATATTAAGTTCTTGAGCTAGGATGACTATCTTTTTTCAGGGAAAGTTCTACCCATAACTATTTCTGGGGGATGTTTTACTGCCTTAATGGACTAAGGGTAGACAACTAGGCACTAGTTTAGGACTTCTGTTTGGAAGTATTTGAATAGGTATTTTTCTGCCTCAAGCAGATTTCAGAGAATTTTCCCTCAGGTAGATAGCAAATGCTGGATGTTTGATGGGAAAGACAGGGGTGATTGGGAATGTGTTCTGGGAATGTGAGGAGTTGGCAGATTTACACAGACTGTTTTGTTAGAAATGTTTGGGGATAAATCATTGCAAGGAAATTGTAAGGAAGAGGCACTGGGGTAGAATCAATGATTGCAAAGTAATTCCCAGGGAAACAGTCAGCTCATAGCATAAACTACTGGTTGCCACAATCAGCTGCAAACAGTGGTCAGAGAAGGCTCTAAGGTCAACAGAGACCAGGGTGAAGACCTGGAAGTTGACTGGAGAGAAAATACAACAGTTCAAGGAATTACTCAGAGCTCTAGCACCCCAAGAAGAGGAGGAAATAGGTGGAGTTGAAGAACAATGACAACGCTTCAAAACAGCACATGTGAGGACTGACTACAGAACAGATATGTGGCCGAGTCAGGAATGAAAATAAGGCACATAAGGAAAGCTGGTGGTGGAATACAGAAGTCTAGAAAGTTATCAAAAGAAAGAAGGAGTGCAGGAAAAAGTGGGAGATAGAAAAGACTGACCAGGTTAGGAAGGAATACTGGTTGGCTAACAAAGCTAAGAAATGATTTGCAATAGCAAAGAATAGGGCATTGGATTCACTCTGCCAACTTCTGGAAAGTGACTCTGTAGGTGGCACAAAGAAACTATATCAGGTTGCAAGGCAAAGACAGAAAGGAAAAGAAGATAATCAGAAACCCTTCATAAGGGATACCAGAAACAACCTGCTGATCAGTCCACAGGACATCAAAGGCAGATAGAAGGACTACTTCTAGCAGCTTCTGAATGAAGGAAACCCCACAGAAGCTGTACTGCTCCAGACACAGCCTACCATGAGCAAAGAAGAAGACCCCACCCTAGAAGAAATAAGAATAGCACTAAGGAAAATAAAGTCAAGGAAAGCATCAGGCTCATATGAAGTCTCAGCAGACATGATAAAGATGCTGGATGAGATAGGGGGGAAAGGCTCCTGAGGGTACTCATAGCAGTGTGGTTAGGTGTTAGAGTTAGGTGTATCCCAGATGATTGGAGAATAACCATACTCATTCCAGTGTACAAGGACAAAGGGGGCATCCACAACTGTGGGCAGTACAGAGGCATCAAACTCCTATCACATTGCATGAAAGTTCTGGAAAGGGTGACTGATAAACGGATAAGCAGAGTAGTAGAATGTAAGATGGGAGATGAGCAGTTCAGATTCAGATCAGGATGCAATACAACTGACCCAATGTTTTTCAGTGAGACAAATAGTTCAGAAGAAGCTAGATATGAGGAAAGAGTCCATCTGGGCATTTATAGACTTAGAGAAAGCATATGGCAAGGTCCCAAGAAGGTTGATTTGGGCAGTACTCCTGTGGTTTGAACTCCCAGTAACATTGGTAGAATTAGTACAGGCTATATACAAGGACCCAATGACTCAAGTACAAACAGTGTTTGGCCTCACAGAGGGGTTCCCAGTGGGAGTGAGTGTACACCAGGGTTCAGCTCTGAGCCCACTGCTGTTCATACTAGTGATGGACTACATTAGCAAACAGATTGGAGTGGACAGATCAACAAAGTTGCTGTATGCAGATGATGTGGCATTACAGGCAGACTCTGAACAAGAACTTCAGCAAAGGACAGAGGAATGAAATGCAAAACTGAAGGCACATTGGATGAAATTAAGCACAGATAAGACAGTGGTAATGGCAGCAAATGGGGGAAATCAGAAGAAGCTGAGAATTGAGATAGAAAGGAAGATAGTGGAACAGGTAAACAGCTTCAAGTATCTAGGAGGGGTGGTTGAGGAAAAGGGATGTCTGAATGAAGAGGTCAAAGCTAGAATCAGAGGGGCTGCAGCCAACTGGCATTGAGTGTCAGGTGTATTCTATGACAGAAGAATGCCAAAGAAGCTGAAAAGTAAGGTGACCAAAACAGTGGAGTGACCAGTACTACTGTATGGTACAGAAACCTGGGCAGTAAAGGCAGTGCAGATGAAGAAGCTAGAGGTGATGGAAATGACGCGCCTGAGAAGGGTGGTAGGATGCACTCTGTGGGACAGATGAAGAAATGAAGACTTAAGGGCAGAAGCCAATGTAGCTCCAATTGCAGAAAAGATCAAAGGGAACATATTATGGTGGTTTGGGCACATGCAGAAAAGCAGAAGACAATTTGTTGAAGAAGATTTGGGACAGACACATCCAGCAAAGAGGTGGATGCATTGTGTGAAAGAAGATCTGCGACAGTCAGACAGAATGTCGAAGAAGGTAGGAGTGTGTCATTGAATTAAGAGAGATGGTGACAGTTAACACGATTCCCTGACCACATGTAGAAAATGGGAAAAAGGGGGCTGATGATGATAATGATGATTCTCAGCCTTTCCCATTTTCCCTCCTGTAATTAAACATCTTGCTAATTGTCATTTACATGAATCTCATTGCGTATTACAAACTGTCTGTTATACTTATATGTATTGTAGATGTTGTACAATCTCACACACTACCCTTTAATAAAGTTTGTTTCTCCCCATATAGGTGACAGGTATCAGAAAATTTTGGCTTTCAATAAATTGCTGAAAACAAAAGTGAAAAAGGGCTTAATTTATGTAATTTAATGTCGAGATAATTATCTCGCAAAAGACCAATCAAAAGTAAATGTTAAGAAACTTGCGTAAGTGTCTAAATATTCAAAAAAGGAAAGCAATTCTTTCAAGTGTCCAGCCCATACAATAAACAACCAATCTATGTGTATAAGGCATAACCTTAATTTTCCTGAACTGAAGTTAAATTGAGATTTCCAGTAACACAGCACAAGGTTTGCAAAACTGTTGAATGTGCCACATCCATAGCAACTCCTGACATCAGAAGGGTCACTAGCCAGATAAACATTCATTATTTAAGCATAGATATTGCTTACATAATGCTCCTGTGTAATTTTACCAGAAAAATATGCATGTAATAAAATAAGTTTTAGTGCTTTCATGAATGCCTTAACAGTCTCATGATCATCATTTTCATCTTCTTCTTCACCTAACCTATTCCTCAGTTTCTTTATTCACACATACATTGTTTCTTTCTTCCAAATTATTTTAATTTGTATTTTGTATTCATCTCCCTACCCTTTTCCTTCCTTTTTCTTGTCTTGTCATGTCTAGGTTTACAGTTAGCACTAGCTATTTTCAGCTTCTTCCTGGGTCTCTTTATTACATCAGCCTGTCTTTTCATTAGCCCCTATTTATATGGCATCTTACCTCACTCTTCATCCTTCTGTACTCTATAAGTTATTTTGTCAGACTCTTTCTTATCTAACTCCCTTAACATTTCACTCAAAGCCATATATATATATATATATATATATATATATATATATATATATATATATATATATATATATATATATATATATCCGTTGTCTTCACTATTTGATCTTCTTTCCCCCCTTTTCATAGACTGCTTCTCCATTGACATTCTAGAATCCCCTCTTCCCCTTTTATTATAAATGGTCAACCACATTGTCCCCAGTATTTAAAAAGTATGATAACAGCTTTATGAATTACACTTAGTATTTAAGTAACTTAATTTGATCAGTTCAGTCACCTGCTTTTTCCATGGGTAGATAACACACTTAAGCATAACATCATTCAGAAGTGAAGTAGTTTTTATTTCTATAAATCTCTGTGTTCATACTGGAAAATATTTTAATTACCTGTATTATATCTTTAAGAATGATGCCATTGTCTCTCTTCTAATTGCATCTTATTGTTTCTCCTTGTCTTTCTTAGAAGCAATTTGTGTTTTTAATTATGTTTTTGCATTTGTGCCTGCTGATCACGAAGCTTCCCCCAATCAGATATAAGCCCATTTGTTTACTTATATGTGGGGTACCACAATGGAGTTGAGAGCTGTACAAAGAATCCTTCATACAGGTTACTAGGCAATGTGTTTGCACCATTATCAATGTTCAAGGCAAAGAGAACATTACCATGCAAGACTTCCCTTGCACAGGGAGATATTGCATGACAGCAAAAGCCACAATGTTTTGTCCATGTAATGGTATCTTTCTGTGTACCCACTTTGATGGTTACCAACAAACAATGCTTCAATAGCTGAATACACATCACTGGACCACATTTGCACCCATTGCCCCTTCCCTAAAAAATTATGTGACATAGAGACTCTGTTTTGCTCTCTATTCCTCAGAATAGGTACACCCATATTCTGTTCACAAGCTCCTACACACACACACACACACACACACACACACACACACACACACACACACACACACACACACACACATGCACACTTTCTCCCTCTCTCTGTCTCTCAAGCTGCTCATAAAAAAAAAAACAGTTTTTGATGAAAAATTATGTGGCATAGTGAAAACTTTATCCCTCTATATCAATGGCTCTGGCTAGCAATTTATAAATTATAGCTACCTCCATCTTTCTCAAATTAGGTCGGTCTCCCTGACACTTCTGACTGTTTTTCTTTTACTCTCACTTCACCTCTTTGGCATGACATTGAAACTTTTCAAAATGCAACACAGATTACCACTTTATAGTCATTTTTTGAGGATTTTGCTCTCACGGAAACTAATCCATCCTAAGACTGTTAATTCATTGTATTTGTCTGTTATTACAATAGCATGGTGAATGTAGTTCTTTACCCTGGCTATCTCACTCCAGACCTAATAACACTTCTTTTTTTTTGCCTTATTGCCAGTCCTACACTGGGCATATTGCATTCTACTTGAAGATGTTCACATTCCAGTCATATTCTCAGAGACCTTTCTTTCATATTATTATTTTTTCTTATCTCTTTCCTCAGTTTATTCATTCAAAATTTTTTGGCTGCAAACAACTGGGTCTTCCATTTTGTAACACTGCTGTTTCACACACACTCCTTCTTTGGTACATTTTTCTCATTCTGTCTTGCTTTAAGATAAAGATGCTTTTATTACGGCTAATAAACATGTAGGTGAATTTGTCCTGAATACTTTTCAACTGCACAGATGACCCCAAGTCATCCATCTGTCTTTTACTGCTTCCAGACTACTCCAAGGTTAGACACACATTCACACTTCCAGTGGCTTTCTGTAGGGCATGGAGAGCTTAGTATCCTAGTTTCCTAGTTAATACAAGGCAACAGAGTCACAATAACATGTATGTCTTACCTATACCCAATCTCATGCTGTACCCTCCTTCTCAAGAAGAGGAAGGTAACTCAGTCATGGACACACTTTTTGTCTGCCCTCCTGATTATTTAGGTTTAATTTGAAATATGATAAGTTGTCTCTTTGTTAACTTGAATGTAAATTTTGATCCAGAGGTGTTTTAAGAGTTGGTCAATAAATTTGTCCAGCACATTTCATTTATGTGCTGGTGGGGATTTAAATCCCTAGTTCTGATATTACAGCTATTTGACTTGCAGCTATACAGGAGATGTGATATCACTAATGGAACGGAATGCAAAGTATGGATCCCCCTGCACAAGCCTATAAGAAATTACTAACTAAGGATAATACTTCAAGACTTTCTTGGTAGTTCGGGGACTTTAAACCATTATTTTTTAATTAGATGACTCAGGGATTTTCCCAAATGCTTAATATGCCTAGAAAGGTACATTTCAAAGTTGGCTTTATACTTAATAACTGGTCTAACTATGGCTGTATGAAGTAATAACTTCTTTTGACCAGGTTAATATGTGTTTAGATATTAGTTGTGCTAAACAGTAAGATTTTATGACAACTCTTGGTTGAAGGAGAGAGAATTATCAATTTAGGTTCCAGGACACCTGACAATATTATAATTTTGGAATAGTGTATTGGCTATAATATATATGGGGGGGAAAGAGCTGTTCACCAAATATGACAATGCTACACTTTTTTTCATTTAATTTTATTTATTTTTCTGTACACATTGTTTATGAGGGTTAGCTGCAATGAATGGAATCAGAGAGAAAACTGACATCAATACCCATTTTATAGTCATCTTCAGACTTAGTTAAACAAAGGTCCTGATTCACACTCTGGAGATATAAATGCCAAAAAGAAGGGGTCTAAGTACTGAGCCTTGGGATTTACCACTGTTTACCTTCTTACTTGTCACCTATCAACTTAACTATGTGGGTTCTGTCTTTCAGCTAGCTGGCTGTTCACCTCAACTTGTATGGATCTACTTTTAAACCACTTAGCATATTTATGAATCCACCATGCAGTGTAGTGCTAAATGCTTTAGCCAGATACAAATGAGTTATGAGAACAGAATGACCACTGTCTACAGTCTGTGTGACCCCCTTTGACAAAAATCAAATTGATGTGGTCTGATAAGGTTTTTGATATACTTTATGAGGTCAGATATTATGTGCCCCACTGTATTACAAAGAAGACTAGCCAAGCTACTTGGCTTATAGTTTCCCTGGTCAACAGTAAGGCCACTCTTGTGTAGGGTCATTGCCACTGCAATTCACCATATGTTTTGGAAAACTTCTGTAGCTAAGCTCAAGTTAAACAATTTAAGGTGGGGAGGGTACCACAAGGGCATGGTTGGTGTTATTTATTAGGTATCCAGGTAAATTATCAAGCCCCACAGGCATAGTATTTTTGGTTTTAGTGAACACTTCACTACAATATTCCTTTAGAATATTAGGAAGGAATTTGGGAACAACATACAGAATTAAGATAGTTATTTCAGGGATAACATTTGCTCTAAATTTGTTTGCTAGTATATTTTCTGTTTCTACTTGGCCTGAGTGGGCATTGCATTTTGTATAATTTCAGAGCACTGTTGGCTATTATTTCTTAGTTTCTTAACATTACTAAAGAAGGACGTATACTTAACCTTGACTTCAGAAGGTAATTTAAGTTCATGATTTACCTTCCCTTCTCTGATAGTAGCTTTAATTCCTTATTTATATTCTTGATTCAATCTTTATTACAAAGAATTTTAAATTTGTTGTGTGATTTAAGTATTTGCTATAGTTATAAGGTTTATTTAAGGTGATGGACCACCATCCCATTTCCCATTATATTTGGCTGTAGAAGGGTTGACTGAGTCTAGGTACTTGGATATATGGGGAACTAGCTCTTCAGTATAAATAGCAGCTCTGTAAGTGTCCTGTCCCATGATGTTACACGTGAATCTGGGTAGCTCATCATGGAGTTTGTGGAGATTTGTCTAGTTGAAATCCTTCAATTTAGATTTATTCACTGCAGGGGTTTTAAAGATTTTGAAAGAGAAGTTACAACTTATGGTCAGACTTAACCAGGCATGGAGAAACTAGAGGGGCAGTACATGCAGCGCTCATAATAGCTAAGACCAAGTCAAGAATATTATGTCCTTTAGTTAGTTTGTTAGCTATCAGTTAGAGGGGAAAATTGCATTTATTAAGTCTAAGAATCTTTGAGCATAGCCAACTTTTGAGGTATACATGCTCCCAATTTATTGAGGGATAGATAAAATCTCTCATTATAAAGGCATTTTTGGTAATAGGTCATTCCTCAAGAGCATTAATGAATCTTATACGGTGATCGGGGGATATGGAGGGTGTGCTGGAGTAGCCTATAAGTTGAGTGCTTTGTTCAGGGTAAGATGGAGTTCAATGAGGCAAGTTGCACTGTTAATCATCTCTTCTCATGCTTACCTCTACTGGAAGATACCCCTGCATATAATGACAGGAAATAATAAGATAAAGCCAAGATAAAGCCAAACATTGAAGCCAGTCATTGTTTCTTTGTAGATACATATCAATCTAGATGAAGAAAAGATTATTCTCAGGACAAGTGTCTCCTGCATTGGACACATGCATGGCAGGATCCAATATGTCTGTCTGCATGTCATGTCTCAGGGTTGTGCACCAAAAGTCATTCACACTGACATGGACTAAGGCAAGTGTGATCATATTTATCCAGTGACAGGGACTTTAGAGTCCTTGCGGTGTCATGTATCATAGGATAAGAAAGACAACTACATGTAACCCTGCTTTTGCCTATTCTTGTGATTGTGGAATCAGTGTACATGGATCCCAATTTTCCCTGCCATGTGAACCATGTCCCTAGAGTGTAAGTGTAGGATTAGGGGAGTAGTAGAGTAGAAGATAAGTGACATCATGAGGGGTATGTATCAAAGACTGTAAGCTTATTGGAGCAGAGTGGCAGGTGTTTGCTGTGAGTTACTCAGGACGGAAAGAGTAGAGTCTACAGCTGTCTTAACTAAAACTCAGAAACCAAAGGTGTACGCCGTGGATATTACTAAAGTTTCTTGCAAAGATGCTTACATTGTGTGCACGCGTGTGCATGCCTGTAAACCCGTCTAAGCCTGTGTGCGGGTGTGTGCACCCGTGTAAGCCTGTGTAAGGCTGTCTAAGCTGGTGTGCACACATGTACACCCGCCTAAGCCTGTGTAAGCCTGTGTGTGCACATGTGCGCTCACGTGTGCGTGTTTGCGCTTGTATGCATGGCGCTACCCCCTGTGGAAACAGAAAGGGAAAAGGAAGGAAAAGAAGTAGTAGGAAGTTAACCAAGGAGAATTAGCAGAGCTACCAGGTGAAATCAATCAGAATCAGCCAATTACACAGGCAGTACACTAGCCCAGCCCAGCCCAGCACTTAAAACTCTGCAAACAACATTCCCCCATGTTTTTCTCAGAAACACTGCAACACTGCAGTCTACAAAGACAAGTGAATACTTAAAATGAGACAAAAAATGTTAGGGGCTGCCATTGCTATTATAAGGCAACATGTGCAAGATGCTGAGGGTGGTGCCATTGCGAATACTGCTGAGCAACCCACAGTGAGGAGACGGAGAAAAGTGTACAGACCCAGAGTAACCTACCAGGGGCTACATGAGCTGGAGATAGTGGAGCGCTATAGAGTGGACAGAGACCTCCTGCAGCAAATTGCTGAACTGTGCAGGCCATGCCTCACACACAGAACCAACAGAGGGGAACCCATCCCAGTGGAAATCAAGGTATGTGTCGGCCTAAGAATACTAGCAACAGGTACCTTCCAGAGACCAACTGGTGATATGATGGGGATTTCACAGGCATCAGCATCCAGGGTACTGCACTAGTTCCTGAATGTCATGTCAGCACATGTCAGTGATCACATATATTTCCCCAATTCCCATGAGGTATTGGCCAGCAATATGCGTCTCTTCCAGCAAATAGCGGAATACCCTGAGGTAGGGGGTGCAACTGACTGCACGCACATGCACATCAAAGCATCAGCTGGTGAGCGAGGTAGGGCCTACATCAACCGCAAGGGCTTCCACTCCATCAACTGCCAAGTCATGTGTGATGCCCAGGGCATAATACTGAATGTGTGTGCTGGCTGCCCTGGAAGCTACCACGATTCCCATATCTGGCATCTGACGCAGCTGTACCAGACATTTGCAATTGGGACATCCCTGACAGTCACCTAGTGGGGGATGCTGGATATGCACTGGAGCCGTGGCTGATGACACCCATCAGAAATGCACACACACCTGAACAAGACCTCCATAATGAGGCACACGCACAAACACGAAATGTAATCGAGCATGTGTTTGGGATGCTCAAATCACAGTTCTGGTGCCTGGACACATCTGGTGGAGCCGTGCAGTACTCACCAACTACATGTTCCCAAATTGTCATGGTATTTGCCATGCTACACAATATGATCCTGTGAAAACAGCTGCAGCAGGAACAGCATGGGGCAGGGCCAAACAGCCCCCCACCATTGCCAAGGCCTGTACAGGCACAGTGTGACTCAGAGGAGGAACAACCTGAGCCTGCTCCAGTAGGCAGAAGGAGGTGTGCCCAGTATGCCTTAGCCTTGGCAAAGAGGCAATGCACAGCACATACACTGGCTCAGTAGGAACCCTGGAAATGATACCTCTCTCTGACTTGCACATAAAATAAAAGGGATGCCTAACTTGACACTACCTGTTTCCACACATGTATAGGGAGTGTACTATGTGCATCCAACATAGGCAGCTCTGCAGCACCACCTGAGGCATAATTGCCATGTTTTAAGCAATGTAAAGCAGTGCTAAGCAGCTTTTACCACTATTTACTATATGTAAACAAAATTGCCTGCGCTAACTAGTGCAACTTCAGGCAACGCTGAGCAATGCTGGGCAAGGTCGGGCAAAGTCGGGCAACATTAGGTAAATATGCTCATATCTGCTCTACTGTTCTTTAAGCAGTCTGGTCTGCCCAGAATGAAAATAAAAAGCAGTGACAGGGCTTGAACTCAGGATACTGTGTACTATATTCACAGTACTGAACCACTAAGCCATGACAACATTTCACTGGCACAGCCACAGCAGGACAATTGTACACTAATGCAAACACAAAGAAATGCTGTAGCATGCTCCTAAAGAGGCATATGGGTAACGTCCCCCACAGGCCTATGCAGACAGAGAACAGCACGCCAGGCGGTGTGATGTGGGTTGGGTAGGCTATGAAGTTGCAATCTAATATACGTGACAGTGGATGCTACGATCTGTAATACAGTAGTATGCCTCAAGCCAGTATGATAGGCAACAGTACACACTGAAATGGAGTACCTTACAAAGCAGTGCAGGCCTAGCAAATGTGTATAAGTGTCAGGTGAACCCCTCATCCTATGTATACCCACAGTAACAATCAGGTGTGCCCCCGGGTAGAAATGTACAAAGAATGGCTGTCCCCCCCTGTATGTAGAAATGTGGATAAGTCTATGCAAAGTGTCTCATGGAAGCCCTGCAGGCACAGCATGATCATTGTTGATTTATGACACAAAGGTGAGCCCTGTTGTAAAAATACAACTTGATTTTCCACACACATATAGTATAAATGTCTATAGTGGCTGTGCTCACACACTTCAACAAATGTAGTGGATTTCATTCAGCATCACACTGAAAGGTCATACTGGGCATGCTCACACACTTAAATAAACAAAGCAAATGTCAGGCAACAACATACAGAAAGGTCATACTGGGCATGCTCACACACCGGCTAAATATGGAGGTGATAATAAGGGATCTATGGACAAATGTGGTTAGTCATCTCTACTTCCAGAAACACATTCACAAAGTGCTCAGAAAACCATGCTATGTGTTCACACAACCTGCCAAGGTCTGTGCATGTAGGTCAAAGGAGGTCCCCTCTACTCATCAGTCATCAGGCCCGTCAGAGAGTACCACAACACACTTGCAATGAATCCGACTAGGCACTGTCAGCAGCTGGAAAGACCACTGAAGTACCTCAACAAGAGGATTACTGGCCTCAAACAGTTTCCCCATGCAACAAGACTGAATTTAACCCAATCTGCACTCTGTTGCATACTGTCTACTCAGGAGATATCTGCACAACAGACAGGTCCATGTCATGTCAACACTCAGATCTGTTCTGAGTTACAGCTCAATGGCACTAAATATACAGACCCAACTTATATTACCAACATCCTGGCAGATAGGATCAGTGTTATCTTTACCCCCCTCTCACCCATGAAAGAGCACATCACTATAATGGAAGACTGCAAAGTTGCTGTCATTACGGCTGCACAGGTAAAAAACACTCTCCAAAGCCACTATCATAGCAGCCATGGGACCAGCTAACCTCCCAGGCTGTGTTCTACACAAACCACAGAATGAACAGGCACCACACCGACGTACCATGTTCAGTCATAGCCACACCTCTGGCTTTGTGCCAGCTGAATGGTGCACAGTGATGGTTATCCCACTACACAAGGGTGGAGACACCACGGACCCCAGGAACTAGTGCCTCATTAGCCTGATGAGCCTGCCCTTCAAGGCCATGGAATGTATCATCATACAACTTATAAAAAATACAGTTGTAATCCCCAAACCCTGGACCACAACCATGTTAGGTTTGTAAAATGCAGATCATATCTCCTAAACCTGATAGATGACATTGAAGCAGTCACCAGAACCGTAGACAAGGGTAAGGTGGTTCGCACAGCCTATGTAGATCCTGTCACAGCTTACAACACCACCTCACACTCTGTAAATATAGATAAACTCACTAAAAGAGGTATAAATTGCTATGTCACAAGATGGGTTGCCAACAGGCATACTGACAGAACACACACTGTGAAAGTAGCAGACTCCACGTATGACTTTGGACCGGTGACGAGTGCAGTACCACAGGGTCCAGTCCTGGGTCTTGTTCTGTTTAGTATTTACTTCCCTGAAGTAAACTTTAACATGGAAGGTCTGTGGCTACTGAAGTTTCCAGATGACTGCAAACTAGGAGCCATAATTGTAAACACTAAAGATTTGGACATCCTACAAAAGGGCCTCACTGAGACAGATGGCTGTTGTCAAAGCCATGGGCTCAAGTTTAATGCCAAAACGTGCATTGTCATCCCCTTTGTTAAAAACTTTGCAGCCATAAACTACAACATAGGCGGTAGCATACTTAACACTGAAAGTGTGACAAGAAACTTCGGGTCACTGGTGGACAATGGACACAACTGTGGTAATCACATCCCCACAGAAGTCAGGAAATCCTCCTATGTGGCACACCTCATCACAAAAGGTGTCTATTGCAGAGTAGAAGAGGACATTGTTCCCCTCTACTCATCACTCACTAGAACCATAATAGAGTACAACGGCCCTTTTGCTATGTACCTCACAAGACAACTACAACAACTGGAAAGCTTGCAGCAATACCTCACAAAGAGCATTAGCAGCCTAAAATACATGCCATACACAGACCATCTCAAAATGCTCCAGCCGTACTCCCTTGCATATCGCCTACTCAGAGGTGTTCTCTGCCTAACATACAAAGATATGTCAAACACAGAGCTGTTGGACATGCTCCATTTAAAACATTCACATTCTCTCTGATCTTCGGACCCAAAACCACGAGTGAAATACCAAAGGAAGGGGTGTATCCATTTACCTTATGGATAACCACACCTACAGGTTAGTGGCACAACATGAGGCCTTGGAGACCATGCAAGTGCAACTAAAATTTGGCAAAGCTGCTTATCAGATTGTAGCCTGCTACAGATCACCTACATTATCTCAGGAATCTCACTCAGTAGTCCTGAGAACAGTGGAAAATACAAAGGTCCTATCAAACACAATTATATGAGGAGATTACAATTACCCAAACATTGAGTGGGAGAATTACTCATGTACAACATCCTTTGCCCAATGTTTCCTAGAGTTTAAAAACTCTAACACCCAGGAACAGCTAGTCACCATGCCCACTAGATGTGACAACATACTGGACCTGATCATCACCAACATGGGGTACCAGTGTACCACAACAGAGATAAACCCCTCGCTGTTAATATCAGATCATAAAGTAATCACACTGGACATCCACATCCTACCCCCGCAGTCAATGAAACTACTGTGAAGACATTTTCAAAAGCAAACTGCACACTTCCCAAGACCAAAGTGGAAAGTTCCAAAGCCCCCATGCTATAGGATAATGCCATACAATCTGCCAAATAATTTACAAGTGCATCCTATGAGCATCTACAGGGATGCATTGATCAAGACATCCCAAATAAAACCAAAATGCACTCCTCCAAAAATAAGAAACCAATCTGGTGGTCGTCGCCCATAAATAAGCTAGACAATAGCTGGAGGAAACGAACACATGATAGAGCAAACTTCACAAAAGGAAAGGCATCACTGATCATTATTAGGAAGAAACAATGATCGCTCATAAAATAATCCAAGGCCAGTTTCTAAAGACAAATTGCCAAGGAATGTAAGAATAACAACCACAAAGCCTTCGTTAGCTATACCAAACATGTAGGTGGCAACTTCCAAATATGATGTCAGCTACTGAAAAATGGCAAGAAATACATTGAACCAACTTACATTGCCCATATCCTGGGGGACAGTTTCAGTGCAACCCCCCCCCCCATCACCCCCAAATGGGCCTGTGTCCATCCCAGAAGAATGCAGAGCCCCAGACTTCATGGACATGCAGGTAAAGACAGCCCTCTCCAAAGCTAAGAACACAGCATCAATGGGACTGGATGGCGTCCCAGGCTGCGTCTTACACCAGCCCAAAAAGGAACTACACCCTCACCTACATTCATTGTCCAGACTCAATCGTACCACAGGCTATGTACCCAAAGAATGGCAAACACCAACAGTCATCCAGCTCCACAAAGGGGGTGCCACAACAGATCCTGGAAACCATTGCCCTATAGGTCTACTCAGCCTGGTCTGCAAAGCTATGGAGCAAATTATCATGGAACCCATAAACAGAGACATTGGGGACCTCCAGACACTGGACTCTACCCAACTTGGCCTTGTTAAAGGCAGATCCTGCCTCCTAAACCTAGTTGACTTATTTGAAACAGTTACCAAGGACATAGATGGAGGTGAAAGTAGTCCACACAGCCCACGTGGACCTCTCTAAGGACTTTCTACACCATTCCCCACTCTGTCATCATGGACAAGCTTACCAGCTTGAACATTAACAGCTATGTCACAGGATGGGTGGCCAAGTGGCTCACAGATCAGACACACATGTTCAAGGTTGTGGGTTCCATGTCCGACTCTAAACCAGTCACAAATGGCATCACACAGGTCTTGGTCCTGGGACCCACCTGTTCAGTAGATACTGCTCAGAGGTACAGGCAAGCAGTGGAGGAGTATGGCTGAACAGGTTTGCAGATGACTTCTAACTGTGGTCCATAATTGACTCTATGGCTGACACAGACATCCTCCAGATGGGTCTTACAGAGACAGATACCTGGTGTCAAAACAATGCCCTCATGCAGAATGCCAAAGAATCCATAGTCATCCCCTTTGGATAAAACAAAGTGCACACAAATTACCACTTAGGTGGTAATCCGGTATGTATGGAAAAAGTCATTATGGCCCTGGGGACATAGGTAGATAGTAAACTCTCCTTTGATGATCACATGGCCAAAGTGTTTAGACATTCCTTCTATGTAGCCCACCTAATGTAACCCACTTTGTCTAGTCTGATGATGTCACCATTCTACAAATATACCTGTGGAAAAAAGAGCATGCAGTAATGTGTATAGCACATCATGTAAATGCATACTCCTGTAGTGTCATGAAGTAGTTAGGTAGGAGTTTGAATCCTGCACTTGACAAGTGCTTGTGATCTTCTTGGAGAAGCGCAAACTTTTTGGAGAGTAGAAAAACACCTTAAAAGTGGTATACAAATCTTTCTCAAGTCTGATGATGTCACCATCCTAGAAATATACCTGTGGAAAAGAGAACTCACAGTAATGTGTATTGCATGTTTTGTTAATGCATACTCCTCTAGTATCATAAAGTAATAAAATAGGGGATTGAATCCTGCACTTGACATGTGTTTGTGTGTGATCTCCTTGGAGAGGAGCAGCCTTTTTGGAGAGTAGTAAAACACCTTAAAAGTGGTATACTAATATTTGTCAAGTCTGATGATGTCACCATCCTACAAATATACCTGTGGAAAACAGAGCTCCCAGTAACGTGTATAGCATGTCATGTTAATACCTGCTCTTCTAGTATCATGAAGTAATTAAGTAGGGGTTTGAATCCTGCACTTGAGAAGTGTGTGTGTTCATGTGTGATCTCCTTGGAGAAAAACAACCTTTTTGGAGAGTAGTAAAACATCTTAAAAGTGGTATACTAATCTTTGTTAAGTCTTATGATGTCAACATCCTACAAATATACCCGTGGAAAAAATAGCTCTCAGTAATGTGTATAGCATGTCATGTTAATGTGTACTCCTCTAGTATCATGAAATAATTAGATAAGGGTTTGAAGCCTGCACTTGGTGAGTGTGTGTGTGCTCTATGGGTGTGACACTGTTGGTCAATGTGTTGTGGGTTTTGCTTTTACTACTGCATGACATATCAATATGACAACAGTATGTGCATTGCAAATGTCAGGTAGCTGTGTGGCAAATACATATACATACATGTGACCTCAATTATTTCATAGGTGGGAACCCTGCTTTCTCCATGAACACATCTGTCATCTTTGCCAGAGTGTGCTGCCGCTTTCCAGACCTTAGGTCACATCTGTATGCTTGTGACAAGGCCAGCCACTGCAGTGATCCCTGGCCTAGGTCATCCGTGTCACACACACTCATTACGGTTTCTATTGAATTGTGTGAGTGAGTGTTTATTGCTGAGGTATATTACAGACCTGTTCAAACACAGCAAAGTCTGTAAATGATGGCTATTCATTATAGGTGTATAACAACCTTTGTGGATATGCATGCAGACCCCTTATTGCTTATGTGATCCAGCGACGGATTTCTAAATACCTTTGGAAATGTGATTACCAAAGTAGAGATGATGTAACACTTGGCTGCATGTACACATCAGTACCTGTTCAACATGTTGGTGGCTACTACCTATGTGGTACTGTGGGGATACTATGTTTCATAAAGGTGGAAGACTATGCTCTGGTTGGCTTATAGCTTTACAGCGTGGGTTTGACAACAGGTATCTGTCTGTATGATACCCTTGTGGAGGATGTGTGTGTCATCTGGAGAATATATTATAGGCCGCAGTATGCATTTCCAGATGTGGACGGACATATCCCTACTATGATTGCTTGTACCTAAGAGAGCTATATGGCAAACAGGAGTGGTCTCAGGAATGGGTGCAGGTGAATACCACTGGTTACTGGCATAGTATAGTACCTGAAGGATGCAAATGTTACTGTGTGTCCTACATCTGTGTGTCAGTTGTCAAGACATCATCTAACGATTGTTTATGGTCAGGCTGTTGAGGTTATGTATACTACCAGAATGCAAAACAATTACAGATAGTAACAGTATCACCCACAGCACAGTGTCAAACCATGTCATACACACATGTGTACTCAAGTTACAAAATGTGTGTAGTACAATGCATACTGGCCACTAATAGAAATTATGGAGTGTTACTGTGTAACACAGGGCATGTCACCCTGCCCATGTGTCTACTATGCATGTACATGCAGACAGTGCACCACCACCATGTTTACAAATGTACACCTGCAAATCTGTGCTACACACATCCCACACGTACTCTCCACTCTCTAACACATGCAGCCAATACTACACACATCAGCCAAGTGGCACATGGGCGGACAATACACTATTGGAACTAACACTGGTGTAAACAATACTACATTGACAATCATAGCTTTAATGCATCATGCCTGCTCAGCTACACCTTCAAGGATATCATTACACTCTACTGCTGACAACATGCTAACATTGCTATACTGCTGTAAAGTAACTCTGTGCATCAGCACCATGGTAGCCTGTTCCTGCATCAATGTTACACATGACAGGAGGTGGCACAGGTTTCATCATATGCACAGGGTGTGTTGTTGGTTTGCCAGAGGCCTACAGTGAGCCATACAATTGACATGTATGTGTGTGTGAGGGCCAAGAGTACTGCTATGGGCCAATGTTGATGTAATGTGTGCGGGTATGTGTTAGCCCTAGGTGTCTGTTTTATGTGTGTGTGTGTGTGTCTGCATGCACAAAGTTCCACCATGTGGCTGCCATATACGGGGATTTGTGGGACAGCCACAGACTGTACCTGCCAGGCTTAACAGATCACCATCTCTGGCCACGGACACGGTACCTGTGACTGGCAGGTGTGCTACTGACAGTATCAGGTAGTAAGCCAGACTGGGTACTATCCTCAGAGGTGGACAGATGTACACTGGACCCAGGTCCCTGTTGGGACTGTCCAGAGCCACGTGCACGTGGCCTTCTAGGACGGTCTATGGACAGCCCACCCCCAACATTGCTGGGGCTGGTACTGGCACTACGGGAGCGGCTGTGGCCTGAGGGATTTCCATGGTGACTGCCAGCTGCTGATGTTGCTGGTATATGTCCACATCGACATCTCAACCATCCCATACTGTCTTGACATATGGACATGACATTGCGGAGGTCATCTAATGTCTCACCCCAACATCTATCAGTGACCTCAGTGTAATTACGGATGGCACCTGCTTGGTCATGGATACTGTTAATTACAGCGGTGTTATGTGCCCTCTGTGCCCTTAGTCCCTGTCTGGTGTACCGTTCCATACATGCCTGTGCCTCCATGTCAGCCTGGAACATGCGTGAGGTTGTAAGACCTGTGGCATGTCTGCCAGGGGCATGATGAGCAGCAGTGCTCCGATGAGAACCCCTGGACATCTGCCTATGTGGTACCCTTCCAGACATCTGGGTATGGCTGCTGTGTCAGAATGCATGTGCCATAGATACCACACTGTCCTGGCCAATGCTGACTGTACACTGTCCCTCAGCTAAGGGCATTGGTGATGGATGTTTTGGCAGTATGACTGTGTGCATGGATGGGGTGGAAACTTGTGTTCTGTTGATTGGTGGCCCAACTACAGACCCTGGCAAACATGCCTGTGCCTCAACACACCTATCCTCATCATCACTATTTTGCTCAGTGACATCAGGTTCCCTGCTGCAGTGAACCATCCCAACCTCAGCACCTGTGAGAGGAAGACAGGAAACACACTTTATGACCTGTACATGTTGTTGGAACACATGCACGCATGCACACATGAACACATGCACACATGCACACGTGCACACATGTACACATGAACACATGCACACAAATACACTCCAAACTTAGACACACACACACACACACACACACACACACACACACACACACACACACACACACACACACACCACCAGCAATCCAGAACATACTCAATAGCGGTTGATGGTGGGGTAAAGTATCACAAGCCAAACAGTCATATCACACGTGTTAGCATACAGGACGTGTGTTGCTCAACAGCATGCAGTGCAGGTGTAGACAGTCCTTGCTAATAACAGTATACATAGCTCTGATGCATGTGTGTTGTTGTTCAGTGATTGGCCTCACCCTGGAACGCAATGTGTACATGGACACAACATTGCTGTGCAAGTATTGGAAGCTCTGCAATGTCCTGTGCACCATCACTTACAGGTATACATACCATGGCTGCATGTGTATCTGTGTGTCACATAGATATCCATTTCTGATTAGAGCGTCTGTGCCTTTAGCAGATAATTGTGGACACAGGTTTAGCACATGCATGCTATATATACGCACAGGATTAGTGGTGCATGTATACCTTATGGAATACCATTGCTCAACATAGCCATTGTACAGTAGTTATGATGATTGTAGGACATATTGTGTACATGCCAGTGCCAGCCATGACATGGCAGGCTACAACACAACTGTAACATTAAACATCACAAATACCCAGTGTGTGTCATGTGACCTATACACTCCATAGCATTACAAGACATATATGTGTCACTTTGTACAAATGGTGATTGCTATGCATATTGTGTATAGGTGCATATATTTGCACACACACAACAGTGAGGTGCATAGCAATGAATGCTATGTGTAGTACTGTGGTGACTGTAACTGGATGGGGTGTAGTACCATGAGCCAGCATCATGCAGCATCATGTGGTCACTCAAGGCTACTAATGTGTGCCAGACCGGCACCTAGCATGCTGTACCTGAACTGCAGTACCATGGCTACATTCACCATTTCACAACCAGTTGTTACATGGGTTTGTAAGGTGCCCAATAGGAAGCATTGCCTAACATGAATGTGTTATGTGTTGCAGAGTGTCAAGCAGCCCCATGATAGGCCCCTACCCCTCATGTATATTATGTGTGCTGTGTGGATGACATTTGGGATACTGGAGTGTGACCTTACAGCGGGTGTCTGAATATGCCATGTGTAGCATATTAATGCGTACTGCATATGACAATGTTGTGTATGTTGTGTGCATGTGTATCGACTCTGCCTATCCAATGTCCACTACAGTGTTGCCACAATTGTATGGGATGCTCTGTGTATTGCATGTGTTTGAGGCAGCTACACACATTACTGGGATGTGCATAGTCTCACAGCAAACATGCACAGCATGCATTATGCGTAGGTGTGTTACATGTACATGTCCTACACCTCACCTATGACATGCACATATATCATGCAATATTAAATGTAGAACACACTCACCAGCATGGGTCTGCTGCCTTGCTGTCACACCAGAGGGACCTACACGGATATGAGACAGGTTGTCAGTGGCAACAACTGTGGCATTGCTACTGTGGGTTTGCAAACTTACAGTAGTACAATGGTTGACAGTCACAGGACTACAGATTATGTTCCAAATTATCAGTATTGCACAACACCAGGCTCCACATCTTCTAACTACACAGTACACATCTCACATATGCATGATCTACCAATAGAGGTAACAGTAGTCTACAGATATGCCATGTCACCTACACGCTCTGTGTCAACTCGCTGGGTGGCTCCAGCCTCCATGATGATACATGTTTGCTGCTGTTGTTGTTGGCCAGGAGCCACCAGGCTGAGGAGCAGCTCCTCCACTCTGGTGAGGGGGGGATGGATGGCTACCCCACCACCTGTGGCAAGCTGTTGTCTACGGACATCAGACGCATGCTGCAGGACATGTTTAAGTAAATCACTGCAGTAATGGCGTACCTGCTCATATGTCCGGTTATGCATGCCTATGTCATTTACCCGACGGACAACATCTTGCTACAGTGCAGTCCGCTCATGCTGGTCCTGAGTGGTTCTTGAGAACAGCAGGGCGTAGTGCTGAACAAAGCTGGTTGTGATCTGCTCATCCTCAGCTGGGCTGTATGTTGGATTGCAATGGTGAGCCATGACACTGGAAGACAATGAAACAATATGTGTGAGCAAGTCATGTGGCACACTTAATATTCTAAAGTATAGATATCACTGAACTGCCATATATAGCAACCTATTGGCTGTCAGAGGATGCACACTTTCAATACCACATATCAGTGCTCAGACCACAACTGCCTGACAGTGCCTGGCACACTCTATATATCAAACCATCTTCTGCACAGCAGCAAAGAGAAACCATTATGTAAGACTATACAACAGTACATGTCACACTGTATGCAACACAATGCTCCACCTAGCCACAGGAGGTATATATCAAGCTAATGCATAATGAAATATGTCATCCATTGCAATGATTGTAAAGTCCAGTTACAGTATTACCGGTATACCACACTAGTTGTTGGTGGCAAACCCCTGCCTAACATATGTGCACATTCGTTAGTATAGGTGGCATACTGCTGTACTAGACTATACATGTCGCTAGATACACACTTATATCCTGTAACACACATATGACCAAGGGCATGTTACAGGCATACCCACACACACATCACGCATACATACAAGACACAAAGGTATGGCAACCTAGATGAGGTTTACCTGTGTAACATACAGTACTGTGTGTCAGTACTTACAAAACATTATGTCTGAGGTATGTAATCTGTGAGGACTACAGGGGACACACATAACAGTGTTTCCAAGCAATGTGGACATACACCATACTGTGCTGTTTAGGCATACAACATCAGGTTCACCAGCAATACCAATCAATAAGCATACATGTACTGCTTTAGCCTACAATGGCACACCCCAGTCCACACCAAGGGACTACGTCATACCGTATGCCATATTGCTTTTTCTGCCTAGCAATAGCATACACATCTTTTGCTGGGATCAGAGATAGGACACAAAATAGCATAACGGAAACAGTGTCCCACTAAGGTACTACACATTGACAGAACCTTGCCACATTCACCAACACATTCACCATCACACTCAGTCAACCTCAAATAGCAATTATTGCAACAAGTACATGTGGGTGTGTATCGGTTCATAGGTAGGTAATAGGCTATTGGCCCTAGGGCCTATAGAAGCCTAGCCATATGCTACCCTGACCTTTGACACACATGTAATCTAATTTCACGTGCCCCTGTCCAGCAGAGCCACAGAGGTGATTCTCGGTGTGTATTTCCTATCTCCCTTCCAATCATCAGGATTATTCATGATGATTGCTAATGAGGAGCTTGGTTTGCTATTGATAGGTGGTTTGTTCCAGAGTATGGGATGTCTCTGAGATAGGAATCGATCCCTCCAGTATGTTCTGTCTATTGCGGTGACAAGGTTTAGGTCCCTAGAGCGTGTAGCTGGTAGGGATTGTGATCTGTTTACGTGGAACATGTCCAACAGCTCTGGGTTTGACATAGCTTTGTATGTTAGGCAGAGGTCATCTCTGGGTAGGCGGTATGCAACACAGTCTAGCTGTGGTTTTGTGAGACGGTCTGCATAGGGCATCTATTTGAGGCTGGTATTACTCTTTGTGAGGTATGTCTGTGGCCTTTCCAGTTGCTATAGATGTCTTGTGAGGTACGTATCACATGGGGCATTGTACTCTATAATGGGTTTTATGTTTGATGAGTAGAGGGGAACACTGACCTATATTTCCCTGGATGACACACCTTTTGTAAGGAGGTGTGCCATGTAGACAGATTACATGACTAGTGTGGCACTGTGATTATCAAAGGTGAGACTACTGTCCACCTGTGTCCCATGGTCTCTTATCACACTTTCGGTGTTAAGTAGACTACCACCTATGTGGTAGTTCATGGGTATGGAGGTTTTGTCAGAAGGGATGCCAATGCTGTTTTAACATTGAGTTTGAGTCCATGGCTTTGTCACCAGGCATCTGTCGCAGTAAATATGACCCTGTCTCTCTCTCTCTCTCTCTGTATATATATATATATATATATATATATATATATATATATATATATATATATGTATATATATATATATATATATATATATGTATATATATATATATATATATATATACACACATATATATTAACATCCATTGGTGTACATATAGATATACATATCGGCACATATGCAGTCCACCTTTCATGGTGGGAATATCAATTATGCGAAGGTTGTGAGGTATACAGTTATGCAATAATATTGCACAGTGTTGTGCGGAATGCATTGAAGGTGTTCTCAGCCCATGTAGCTTTAGCAGGCCTCACTGGCTGCAACACTGCAAACCTGACAAACCATACCCACAGCATTTAACCACCACATGTCATATACCAACACTGTATGCTGTCTTGTTTGCCACATACTACAACCTACATAGAAATATGCACATAACAACCTTCACCAACATATATATGTCCACCCTTCACAAACAGTTGCAGTATGCCCCTTGCTCTATGCACATATACAGATGCTAATATATCTGTCACAGCTACACTGTTGTAAGTCCATGGAACTCACGGCTGACCTGTTGGGCCTTGCTGCAACATGAACAGGTGTCACATGTGAGCACACAGTAATATTAGAGGGTGTATATATAGCTGCAAATGTTAGATTAGCATATTAGCCTGGTACAGCTGTTGCCAATGCTAAGCTACACGTTAATATGACTATCTTGCATTTGTTACTCTGCCACATCCATGTTTATATAACTGTATGCGCTACTCCCCCAAACAGACATTGTACACCACTGTACAGAACACAGATAACATGGATCAGATGTTTGACATTCAATGCTGAACTACATATGTCACTGTCATATCCCACTGCACACAGATACACACTGATTTCTCCATGGCAGTAGTTATGGAGGGCATCTGTGCAGAGATACGTACTGCTGCCACATATGGATGATTCAAAGTATGTAGAGTACTCTTCAAAAACATCTACTACATGCCAGTAAATACATATCTGTTACATACCTTTCCTTTGTATGTGTTTGTATTTATCAGTTCCGTGTGTTTTGTATAATTTTTTTAATGTATATTTTTTTAATATTTTTTTTAATATATATATATTTTTTTAATATTTTTTCTGTTGCTGTTGCTCTTGTTGTAGATGTCGGTGTCTGTCTGTCTGTCAGTCTGTCTGTCTGTGTCTCTCTCTCTATCTCTCTTGCTCGCTTGCTCTCTCTCTCTTTGTAGCCACAATGAAATGATTGCATGTGTGGACAGCAAGTACAGCCTGCTTTTATGGGTATCTGCACATGTGCATGTGATGGCCTCCGCACCAATTGGTGGCCACCATTTGGTAATTGCATGCAGCCTGCTGTGTGGTAATTGCAGTACTCACTGTCTTAGCAACCCAATGCTATAAATTGCTAGGTCAGGTAGGCATAGCCCTTTCAGTTTTCCAAAGTGGGGCCCATGCTTGTTTGCTGTGGACACCATTGTGTAAGTCAGAATGTTGGTATACTTCTTATATCTGAAGCTAGGGGAGTAGCCAGTGATTTGAAAGTTGTACTCAGACCTGAATGCTGCCACTTCCAGTACACAGTTTCAGTGTAGAATTGTACTCACCCATACAAATGCTAACACAATATACATGGGAGTATGTAGTTTCTTTTCTACTTATACATTTAGCTGCCATACATACGTAGTTATTGAGATGTATTAATTTGGCACAGGAACTGATTGTGAACTGCTATACTGTGAATATTAATGTACTCACTTCTGCACAGTTGGTGCTTTTTATTGTTGACATTAGCACAGGATGCTCATGAAAGCCTACCTACATCCTTGCTGGACCCTGAACACACAGGTAATTTGTACGTTTGGGTGGGGATTGTCCTGCTATGATACTGTGGGGGGGGGTTGTAAACTGCTGCTGTAACATTATTTACTGCTAGAATGTCTGGTTCTGTTATCACAATCATGTAATGCAATTCCACAACAACTGCTGGTAAAGTTCCACAGAACAGGTTTTGTGTTATGGCATTCCTATCTTTCCTTTACATTCACTCATTCTGATGCATGATATATATATTTCAGCAACAACCTGCTGTATATCTACTGTGGCTTAGTGGTACTTCATGCAGTCTAGTGTGTCAGTGGGGTTCGAGACTGACAGTGGTGTTTTATTTTGCTGCTGAGCAGAACAAGGGCCCTCACATGCAGGGTGACTAAGGCACTTTTAAGCAGTTGTAAGCGGGTTTGCACGGGTTTGCATGAAGCTTAGCAATATGTAGCTAAGCGCACACAAGCGCACATGTGTGCAAACCCGCTAGCTACTGCTTAAAAATGCTTACTCCTGCTAACCCCTGCGCTCATTTCTTTGAAAGAAAAGAAAATGGGGAGATAGTAAAGTGGTGAAAAAGGGGCACAAAGAGGGAAAGACAGTAGGGAAAACAGCTTGGGATGTGCAGGATGGGTGTAGGGAAGGTCCATAGCTGTCCATTTCTTTAACAGCAACAGCTGTGCATATGCTAGCAATTTGGAGGGAAATTTGAAACCTTCTACCCCAGAGAGAGGGGTGAGGACAACAAAGTATGTTGTACTGCCAATTAAATATCAGTTTATGTGTCCATCAGACATGTGTGCAAAATGGGCAGCTATGTATAGGGCGTAATTTTTGTGAGCAGATTGCCCCTTTTTTTCAGGTGAGAATGGAATGTGGGGCAGGGGAAGTAGGAATATTTGGAGAGGTAGGTTGGGGAGGTTAACAGACAGCACAAACAATGTGCATACAGGGGCAGAATATGACACATGGTGGGTGAACAACATTGACGGGGAAGGATGTTTGGAAATCATAAGCCCATGAGCCCACAGATGGCAACAGTGGAACTGAGATCCCCACCCATGGGCAGTCACCACTGCACCTTCACAGCCCAGAGGGTGGCTGTGCTGGGGGCTGTGTAGGAGGGGCAGGCTCACCCATGTTTCATGCCACATGTGCCTCAAGTTGGCGTAGAGATCAGCGACTGAATGCTCAATCTCCCTACGCACCACAGCCCGGACCATTCAGAGGGTGATAGGTGGCCCTCCTCCAGCCATGCTTGCAGGGGGGAATGAGCCCCATCCCCTGCAGCGCTTACACCTGAAGGTGGCACAGGGCCAATGGAGGAGGAAGTCCCGGGCTGGGCACTGGGCTTACTGGTCCCAGGTGCCATCGCCAGCTGAGGTGGGACAGGTGGGTCCGCTGGGACCGGCCTTCCCATACGTTCTATGTTTAGGAGTATTTAATGACAATATGGGTTGGTAACAGCCAACAGCATTCCAAATTAGTTGTAACAGCATGCAGTAATATTCCCATTAACCCAACACACCAGAGTTCCAACAGTTGAACAGCAAGCATAACACATGCATATATAGAACAACAGTGGACATTCCAACAGCATGCAGGATTGATTGGTGGCAACAGGCCACCAAGATTGTGCTATTTGAACAGGGCACATGCATCAAAGTAAATGCAGATATTTATAAATCAATAGGACATATGTCCCAACAAATGTTTTGAGATTAGACATACCCATTGAGGTGTGGAATTGCATTGTTTATGCATATACAGTAGGTGTAAAAAGATACCTCCATTAACAACTTATATGTACTTATAGTTTACACTACATTCCTATTGACTGCATGTCTTATTACACTAGGCAATGTCTGTTAAATTGTGAAATGGGTTTTGCTAGTTCCTTATATACCTGACCTGTATCTAACATACAAACTGTCCAGGATACAGATGTTACTGCTACGTATTTATATATTTTATTTATATTTATATATCTACATATCTGGATGTGTTCAGGTGACATTATCAGTTATATTTTAATAGCCCCCTACATTTCTAGCAGCACACTGACATTTCTGGGGAACACAATAACAAGCTACTCATGTGCCAGATTTACCTATACATGCCAGCCATGAACCAACAGTTGAGGACTGTATATATGCATAACAGCTACTGGCACTCCCTTCATCCACTTTCTATGGGCCTACCCAAGTGTGGGTTGACAGCACTTAATACAACAGTACTATTTCTATATTGCAAGAGTACCACAGCAATTCGAAGAAATTGACACAGACGCACTCCAGGAATTATACCTTTATTAATTACATTACAAACTTTTCTAGAGGCTCTCTCATTTATTTGATATATCAGTGCATGCAGAAGACTCATTCAAGATGTATTATACCTTTATTAATGAGTTACAACACTCTTTTTCAGGCTGTCTCACTTATTTTATATAACAGTACATGCAGAGATGTTATTCAAGACTTATTATACCTTTATTATTGGGGCTACAACACTTTTTTTAGACTCTCTCACTTATTTTATATAACAATACATGCAGAATAATTACTAACCTGCCTGGTGGCACAGCCTTAGCAGCCTATCTGCATACGCTTGCTGATTCGCAGCACGGACACCTGCAGCTGTGAAGTAAATGAAGTGATATTGAGACATTCCTATCCATAATATAGACTATGATAGCAATTCATACATAATTCATTCCATGGCTACCTACTCAGTAGTGGGGCATTTTCCATCCCATGGGACTCCTGTATCCACTGGTTCAGTCAGTCCTCCTTGCATCTCTTCAGGTCTGAGTAGTGGTGTCTCACCTGCTTACCAGTCCAAGGGACACCTGTGGCACTGGTGAGATCATGTGCGAGACGATTCTAGGCTTCCACTTTGTATTCAGTGCCCTGGAACTGGCTCTGAAGGAGTCTGGCATCATGATTATGGACGAGGAGCCAAACCATTACTTTTGACTCCTCAATGCCCCACCGTTGCGCTCGGAAGTGAGAGCCCTCTGCAACACCAGCTATGCTGCCTGCAGATGGGAGCTACAACCAGTTATGGCAAGTATTCCCACCTATGGAGTATAAATATGCCTCATTTCCCACACTTATTTGTGATTGGCCGGTTTTGAAAATTCTCAGCTGAAAGCATACCTGCTTAGCACTGGGTAAACTTTCATTAATATGTATATGTGTGTTGACAGTGCATGAATATCAAAAGCTGTCATGGCTTAGTAGCTCAGTACTGTGATTATGGTGCACAGTATCCCAGGTTCGAGGCCTGTCACTGCTATTTTACTTCTGGCCAGACCGGCTAGGGGGTGTGGCTGTGTTTAGATGACTTTGCTCAACTTTGCCCAGCATTGCTCTACATTGCTCGAAGTTGCTCATCGTTGCTCGATGTTGCCCGACATTGCCAGACATTGCATTAGTTAGCGCGGTGCACAGCTATGCGCAAACATGTTTTGTTTGCACTAGTTGGAGTGATGCACAGCTCCGCTCAAAGCCATTGTGCTAGTTAAAGCAGTGCTAAGCTATGAGCATTTATACTTAAATGTGCTTAATACTGGTAAACTTTGCTTAGCAGTGCTTCACATTGCTTAAGATATGTTACTTATACATTCATCAGTATGCATAAACAATTCACCTTCTGTTATATATATACATATATATATATATATATATATCTATATATATATATATATATATATATATATATATATATATATATATATATATATAATATCGTTCACTACTACATAGGCCATTTCAATGCTTTTTATAAAATTTAAAAGATAAATGTCAGGAATTATTTTTCTATACCGGTTTTCTACAGAAAATAGAAAGGGGAGTGGTGGGACTCGAATTGCGAATGCCTCCTCTTTGTGCGAAGGCTCTACCACTGCACTATTGCTATTTGGCTTAATTTGCATATAAGTTTCTTATTATCCTCTTCGATGTCTAAACTGCTACCTGTAGCTAAGCAATGAGCAAACCCACGCAAATATGGGCAGATATATCATGGAATAATAATAAAAAAGGAAAGTTTTACATTTTGGAATTGTACAGGTATTTAGAATGTGGGGGAGTGTAGTGTTGGGTATGTACACATTTGAGCAGACTCACTCATTTCAGTTGACATTTGCAGATTGAGGGACTTGCAGGGATGTGGATTTTTGGACTTCTCGGCAGTCTGACATGCCCCCTGCACTCGTGCATGCTCCGTGTTAGCCTTAGAGTTGAGTCTGTGCACCCTCATGAATATGCATGGTGCGGTGACATCATCCTCTTAGGCTGCAGTTTCCGAGTAAGACTTATTTAGTCTTACACGGAGGATTAGTGAATCCCGGCCATTGTTAAATATCTTTTATATATTAGCTGCTAACTTTTACTTCTCTGAGTTTAGACTTTTTTTTCTCAAAACCTACTTCTTTATTGTGTAGGAGAGCATAGTTTTCAAAACAGTTACTAGCCTTTTCTCTCACCACTGTCAGTTTATCATATGCAGTGAATCTTGTCAATACTCAGTCTAATGATTTTGAGTTTTGTGAGGTAAGAATATTTTTGGCTACAAAACAGCTTTATAGTGCTCCTCCTTTAATAATCAGGTGGTAGATATTATTAATAAGATATTTTTCCTACTATTCCAGTTTTACCAAATGTCTAGCTTAGTGCCTTGCACTTTTAGGTGGTAGAATAACTCTTTCATGGTTTCACTTTCTTTTTTCTAAATTTATTGATGCTTTGCTATTATAGTGAAGTTTTAGGCTTTCCACGTTTGAGATTAATGAATACCTCTTTTTTGTTCTCTCAGCTATATCAATAATTATGTTATCTCTATTAACTTTTCAATTTATGAATAAACTACACTATCTAAACAATAGTCACTTTTGGGTATACGGGTTGTTCAGTATTTACCATAAGTCAAATTAGATTAAAAATAAGCCAGAGTAGTGATTCAAGAGCAAAAATTGGTTGAATACTTCATAATCCACACAATCATGATTATTCCTATATAATTTTAAAATTGTATTATTTGTTTTCTTTGCTTTACATGGCATACTTTATTTATTTTGGAGATGTGCACATATTTAAATATAAATGGTCTTTTTTGAAATGGCCATTGTGTATTTTGCAAAGAATATGCAACAAGGGAAATTCCATTTTTAGCAATGCATTGCTTTACAGCTTAAACTACAAAAATATCATTGTGGTGAAGTAAATTCATAACATATTAAACAAACGTATTAAAAATAATTCTATTGTGCATATCATTTAAGAATACACTCTGACCAAACAGCTAAGGTTCATGTACCAAAACCAGTTACTATCTTCCAATTCTAACAAATCACTATGGTGATTGTCTTTATTCTGTGCATGTCCTGACAGCTGGAAATGATTAACTACACACCTATGACAAGAAAAATAGCAATGTGTTCTTAACACATCTACAAAACTATCATTCAAAACTAGAACTTGCAATTATATAAAACATAATTACAGTAGTTTAAGAATATATATATATATATATATATATATATATATATATATATTTAAAATAACACTTTTTCTGTATAACCACATTACTAAATATTCGTCTATAGTAAACTGAACAGTCCTCCATATCTACATATTTCATAGCCTACCTCCTACATATACATCTTCTGTCTAAAACCCTTACTCTTCTTTGTTTTCATTCAAGTCTCACACGTTTTTCCCATACTCCAGATCCAGCTCTGTCTCCTATACTGTCTCCCTCTCTATTTATTGGTATCTGTCATACATCATTTGTATACATATGAGTCTATACTTAACCTATTTTCTATATAGTTACACAGGTTTGCCAGTCCTCTGTCTCATCTGGTTTATATACTACTGTATATGTAGTCTTACTATCTGATGATGTGTTAATAATTTTCATTATTTTCTATGATCAAATGCTTGTGTTATGTTTTCTTACTTACTATGCTAGGGAGTTTCTCTCCCTGGGCATTCACTGAAATGAGACTTTTTTAGTTCAGTTGAACTTCCCAGATTAAAAAAAGGAATTAATAGACTAAGTTCTATTAAAATCAGAAAAATAACTACCACCAAATGCAAGTCTCCAGGCCCAAGAAACAAATATAGTCCAAATGTAAACAAACCAAAGAAGGACCAGGAGCAGGCTGCAGGTTTCAGTTTCAAAGAAGTTTATTCCAGAACAGATGACATCCAAACACAAAACAACACTAGCGCTTTCATAGGTGTGTACCCCACTTTGTCAAGTGTAACAACGTTTCATTTATGCATCATTTTATACTCTAGAAGTGCTGCAAAAACAGCCAGTGACTAGTCACATGATACTTTTACTTAAAGCCACATACACATTTCCTTAAAGAAAGTGGTACAAATATAAAAGCATACATAATAATGTATTGAAAATACACACAAAACTTTATTAAAAGTATTAATAAAAATATATATATATATATAAAATATATATGTTAAAAACTTATACTTAAAGTATAAACACGTGTTTATACTTTAAGTATTAGTTTTTAATATATATATATATATTTTAATATTTTCAATACATTATTGTGTGTGCTTTTATATTTGTACCACTTTGTACTATGTACAGCACTAGTGTTGTTTTGAGTTTGGATGTCGTCTGTTCTGGAATAAACTGCTTTGAACTTGGAACATGCAGCCTGCTCCTGGTCCTTCTTTGGTTTGTTTAAGTTCTATTAACGTTTAACCTACTTTTGTATATTTATGTAAATGAGAAGGTTTGTACTATGGAGCTGTGGTGGTATTCAGAAATGCTGAGTGGTTGCAGACTATTAAGGATGATTCAGATGTAAACGTTGCATAATCCTGCTAAGGAAGACATGGTGTGATATTCATGGTATATAAATGAGTGCATAATGCCATGGAAATGGAACTTATCACATATACAAATGACAGAATCAAACATAGCAGAGCTATTCAGAGACATATAACTCCAACATTATTAGCCCTAGTGCTTATCTGCTCTGACCACCAGGATTTTTTGGTGTACAAAAGCTTCAGTCATGCTGACATGCTAGCAAAAGCAGCAGCTTTAGCTAAACAGCTGGAGTTAGTGGCCACTCTTTGAGCCATTGCCAGTGGCATTGCATGTCATTCATCTCTGCTGCTAAATTGTGTCATCAGGGGCTAACATACCATCAGCTCTATGGTTTGTAACCATGGATGATAATTCCTAATCTGAATCCTTCAGGCCATGGCTGAAATGGTATATAACACCATACATTGACAGACATGGAATGCTTTTGAATATGTATTTGTACTCCTAATGGAATGGTTTGCTGCTTGGGTATGTTTTGCAATACACTGCACTATTAACCCGACCTACATTTAGCTATTCATAGTTTGCACCATGTTACCTATTATGGCAATATTCTAGTAGATGCAGTGTAAGAACACTGTAGTGCTTCCTCAGACAGCTTTTACAGCAGCAGCAGATGAGGAGTCCAGTGCAAAGTGATTAAATACAGGCTATAATAGCACACCTTGTTAGACAGAGGCAGGGCCAGTATGTTGCAACACTGAAAAATATGTGTTTATTGCTTCATTGCTATGGCCCATAATATAGGTGATACAGAATAAAACAGATACATGCATTATCACATCCAGGCTACACATTAAAGTGCATTGTCCAGCAACACTGCACATTAGATATTACCTTACCATAATTATGCAGGCCAGAGGATGGGCCTAGCAAAGTTGTCATAATTTCCACAGGTGAGATGGGGTACAGGGACAGGAAACAACAATGAATCATATGGTTTAGAGTGCCAATCAAGTGGGATCCAGGTTGAGGAGGGACAGTGTTCAGTTACTCCAGTGGGGGGTATACCTGCTCTGTTGCAAATGCTGTAAACTATGTGTCACTGTAGGACTGGATGCATTCTGTATTAGGGATGGCATAGCACTTCAAAAGTGTATACAGGTACCCTGGCACATCAGGGTTGTGTGTGTAAAGTAACCCTCCTAGGCATCCCATATTGGGCGCCAATAGATGGATAGTGTCCATAAGCTGGATGATGGCCATAGCTAGTCATGGCACTTCATCAGACAACATAGGATAGCAACAGTTTAAGATTTCAGAAATTGGTGCAGATAACTTAATGATGTGTGTCAGAGATGAAGTTTGAGAAGTTTCATTGATCACAGTCGGATGTGGTGGCTGGTGTATATATATATATATATATATATATATATATATATATATATATATATATATATATATATATATACAGGTGACACTGACATAGTTCAAAGAATAGCGTTTGCCATTTGTGTAAAGCACAGCTTATGTATGTACCCCCTGCATATACACAATTGTATTTGAATGGTAACTATAGCCTACAAAGACACAACAGCAAGTAGTTGTCCTCTACCTCACGTATGCCCTAGTGGATGTCATCTCGACTACCAATGGTCAGAACAGTCATGTTACTCCAAGGCTGCATATGCTAGGTAAATCTAAAGATATTTCTGGTCAGTATGAATTCCATGCAGCTGTTGCATGTCCTCTTGTAGGCCACACAACATTCCTACCATCTCTACTAAGGCATGTGTAGTGACTGGTTGTTTCAATGACCTGCACTTATGCAGTTTGATGTCAACTATGGTACTCAGGTTAGGGAAAGATCTTGAATCAAAGTGTCAATGCCTAGCCAAATGTCTTTTCTTTACAGTGAGTGCATGGATATAGGAGACAGTGCAGCTAATGGATGCCATCTGTGATAGTGACTCCTATGTTGTCTGTGTGGAATTAAACACAAGTGATGTTGGAAGTCCTTCCTCCCACTCTTTCCCAATCTCAAAAGTGAGGGATGTGTGCAAGCCCTCTAAATGTTAACTTTGTTGACAGTGCACTGCATCATTTGATTATACCATGAGCACGTTACCATCATTGTCAGCCAGAGGTGAACTACTGACATCAGTGGAACCCATAAAACCATACAGATAGCATGTATATGGCAGTGCTGGAACATAATGCCTTACTCCCCCAACCCATGACACATATACTGGTACATGACAGTCGATAAATAGTATACGTGCACATCCATATTTTGTGGTGCAGGGTGCTGCAGTTGCATCCTCAATATGTCTGAAGAACATATATGTAGAGGTTTTAAATGGAACATGTTCATCTCAGATGTAGCTCAGTTCACAACATGGAAATATTCTTGATACTATCACTATACTTGCATCCTGTACAGCCACATACCAGCCTAGCACTCATGTCTGATCCACTGAGAGGTATGAGGATTTGCTCACCTACTCAAGACAGGAATACTGAACTCTTGCACCTTTGCGAGCCATTTCTGTTTTGATTGTCCTCCTCTGAGTCTATCCTTAGTGATGCCCTTTGCCTTGGTCTTGGTATACAGCTTCATATTTGTGATCATGTGATGCACCTTTACAAATGTTCCATTACGGATCTCCACTATATTGATGTCCTACACCTGCAGCAGTGCCTGCTATACATGGTCTTGGAAAGCCTAGACCTTTTACCTTCCTCCTGGAGGTACACCTCGGATTTCTGGTTTGAGACCTTTTCTTGCCACTGCCAGTATATAACCATGACAAAACATGTACACCTGTGAATTACACATTAGTCAAGTCAGTGTATTCATAGTTGTCCTTGGATGGCCTATACTTTTCAACACTGCCCCCCCATTTTTCTGTCCACATACCTGTTTGCTGTCATGCTTTGACCAGACCTGCCCTGTCCCTTGCTATCAGCAGCAATAGGCAGGCTATCACTTCTTCTCTTCCTGCATCACTATGTTGATGGTTGGTAATACTGTGATAGTCCATGCCTCGGTCTTTCCTATATACACATAGCCATCCCATAGCCTATTTACAGTGCGGTTTCCCAACAAGACACACACCTGCCATAACTTTGTACTGTTTTTTTCTGCCATGGTGAGGCCAATAAGTCCATATGCACCTGCTATGACTTTGCACTCTATTTCTGTCAAGGTAAGCCCCCCAGTTTGTCATGTTCCTGTTATGCCCTTGTGCTGGGAAAACTATAAGTTGGATCCCCCGACTGGACATTTGCGTATAATATCCTTATGCTATATTACCTCACCCACACCTGCTGGTTTCTGTTTCTCCCTGTTGCTGCTGTCAACTGCGGGTGCTCATTACAGTGCAAATATACTTACCAGGCAGTGTGCCTTCCTGCACTATGCCTATATCAATGTTTTGTGTTTTCTACAGTGAACTCCTGTTCCTTGCTCACCTTAATGTGGCTTTCCTCAAGATGGAGATTACACATTTAATCTTGCTAAAACAGGTCTCATAGCATGGCACTTATCATAGCAGAGAATTTAGTTCAATCATCTCTGAACTGCTGCCATAACACATTGCTTTCACAGCCAAAAAGGACTATCGTACTTGTCCTTGCCTGTCCCGTTGTTGATGGGATTTGAGCACACTATGCTCTTGAACAGACCCATCAAAGCCTGTATTGCTGTGCGTCTGCACTAGTGATATTTTCAATAGGACACAGCTGTTGCCCAGTTATGTACATCATATGACATCCAAACATTCAGACATGTGTATGAGGCTATTATTTTGCCCTTTGTGAAGGCCAGTAAAGTCAACACGGCCTTTTTACCTGTTGGTTTTGGCAGGAACCCTAGCTTCTGCAACTAGGAAATCAGGGGTTTTCTATATCTGCTGCACAGTGATTATCAGGAACACATATTGGATAATTATAGTAGACCATTGTATGAAGTGGATGGCTGACACCGGCTTGCAGGGAGGTGAATGATGCATTCCCACCACTTTTTCTGGGGTCAGTGAAATTTGCTTCAGACGAGGGAATACACTGGGCTAGAACTCTATGATGCTAATGAGTCTTATTTATATATAGATTATGGTTTGGTGCCTGTAACTGGGTATTTGAGAATCATTTGTTCTTTGAAGGAATAGATAAAACATAAAGATGTATGTTTATGTTTACAAGTCTGTTAGTAATACCTGCATGAGAAATTGCATCAAAGGCCTTGGTCAGATTCATATATGCTGTATATACTGCACAATCACTATCGACTGCTTCAGTGATTTTTCAAAGAAATAGCTATCCAGCATACAACATAAGGGTGTATATTCAGATTTCTATGTCTTCCAATAATGCTTGCCACATGCACATTGTCACATGTTGAGATAAAAGTTTCTGTACATCATTTCATATGGAGCCATTACCAGTATTTTTAGATGCCAATACCATAGTGCATAATTTGTGTAACAGAAACAAGTCTGGTGCTTTTTAGAGCTAGGAAGGGTGGCACGGTGGTGTAGCAGTTTATGATGTCACCTCCCAGCAATAGGTTCTCCATTTGATTCTTGGCAGGGGTACCTTCTCTGCGGAGTCTGCATGTCTTTCTTACATTTGCATGGGTTTCCTCCCACATTCCAAAGACATGTGTCTGGTATGTTTCTCCCTGAGCCTTCATTGAAAATGGGCTCTGTCCTAGTTGGAGTTTCCCTGTCAATAAATAAAAAAAGGATGCTTTCCATGACTGATTGTGTGTATTCACCATCCTATTAAAACAATTTCACTGGTAAATTGGAAAGCATATCAGTGCACCACTTAGTATTGTTATTGCCAAGGCCCTGTATTTTGTTTGATTTTCAGTTGAGGTTCATTTTATTGGGAGTTTACATGTCCTCCCTGAGTTCATATTGGTCTTCTGCGGTCCTCTGGTTTCCTTATACATCTCAAAGCCATGCTATAGAAATAAGTTTGTGAACTTTGAAATTACCAAAAGAAATGTGTACAATATACAGTTGAGCATGTGTATGCATCCTGTGATTAACTGGTGCCCTATCCAGGACTAGTTTTTGGCTTACATCCACAGAATACAAGGATACCTCTGGCCTTGAATAGGATTAAGCTGGTTTTGTTTAATAACTAAATTAATGAATGAATATATGAGCATTTATATTTTCTGTGATATGAATTTCTTTGTTGTGTGTTACATAAAATACATATTGTGACAGACTGTTAAAGCAACAAAGACAAAAAGCATAAATAGATGTTATTAAGCCATCATGATTTTGGTTTTAAATCAGTAATGAGTATCACAACACTTAGTATTTTAGTTTGTTGACTTGTTAGCCACAAGTGATTTTTTTAAGGGGCAAGTCAGAAGTAATTCATTCACAGTCACATACAAGGGATAAGTAGATTAAGGGAATCAAAGCACAGGATTCAAGATTAACCTCATTACCACTTCATAGTTTTAATTATCTTTGCTAAGCTGCCAGACATTCGGTTGTTTATAAACTACCAAGCTAGAGATAAGAGTTGCACAAAATACTTGGTACTTTTTTTCATTTACATATACTATGCTTATTTATGTGATATATAGTGTTGAAGTCAGAATTTACTGTAACTGAAAATATCTCTTGGGGCACCTAACTACAGTAGTAGTTTCTTCTACATAAACTTAATTCCAAAAAAAATTAATAAATAAATACATATGTTTAATTTTATTCTTGTGCATTTCTTACTGGTAGTGATAGCTCAACTTTCATCAGAAATACTTGATACATTATGTAATTTATTGGCAAAAGCTCAGTCTTCTTTCTTTCTGTACAGTTCTTGATATTTACATCAGTTTGCTTTCAGCGTTTTTCTTAATATAATTATAGTTCTGAAGGATGGTCTGATACTGTATCACTTAGATGCAATCAAAATTTTATTCTTCATTTCTGTTCTGTCACTTCAAAAATATATTAATCAAACAGCTTTGATTCACAATGCATTTATACCTCTCTAGCCTATTTTTCACTATTGTCAGTAAAACATCAATATCACTTTTCAAGCCCTGCACTGTAATCTTCAAGCATTTAAAATTTAAAATGGCAGCCTAATCAAGTGGCCACTGAAATAACAGTTGTTGCCTCAGGCTTTGTGATTTGAACAAGTTAGGTGGACATTGTATAATAAATTCTCACTTGTGAGGATTACAGAGTGTTTAGTCAATGTAGTTTTATACAAAGAAAACTGAAACTGGTCCTTATTTTAGCATATGTTACAAGTCAATATGGCAAAGTGCATCTGATCTTGCAATGTGTTCTCTAAGCAGAAATCTCTCTTACATTTAATCATACAGTAGAAGCACATTTACGAAAGAAAATGAATGTGTTAAATTGGAAGAAAAGTTTTTGAACAATTAATCACACGTATGCAATTAATCTGATTTTTAACAGCATTTAAAAACAATGTGCATCATACACTTAAATGCTAAGCTTAGTTTGTTCTCTCATAGTTTACAAATTATCTTTCTGTGTGTTTGCAACAATACAAGCAGATGCATAACTTAACATTCAAATGTATGTCATTTCGACAAATTTTGCTCCTGTCTTTGCATATTTTATGGATTACTTTCTTGTGTAATAGTAAAGTATGTTATTGACTATTGTAAAATGGGCAAAGAAAGATGATCAGTCAGACTGCTGGTTACCTGTGCATCAGATGTGTTTGACACATACAAGAGAACTAGTTTAGGTCACCTGGAACTCACATTCAGACAATGATCCCGTTTCCATCACAGCTTTCAATATCCCACTAGCAGTCACCATTTCTCTCACAACTAATTTATTATGCAGTGGAAGACGGCTCTGCAAACAAGATGGCTCTATTAGAATGACATTAAATAAGTAAAATACTTTTTATAAGCACATTGTGAAGAAGTACTCATAACTCTGCCAAGACATAATATTTGAAAGGTTCATATCGTTGTACGTACTTGCTAAGCTATTGATCTATGAGGATCTTGCCTTATATTCACATGGTAGCTTTTAGGCCTTATATTTTGGGTAAGACTAAATGACAGCCAAGTAGAACATGAAACATTTACTTGTTGCCTCTATCTATGAGGGACATGGTTGAGAAACTAGGCATGAATTTGCAGTTTCCCATCCATTTGCCCAAATTATTTTTGAATAGAGTAAGCAAGTTACTTTGATTTAAATGGAATGGAAGGAGGTTCTGTACAAGAAGTATTACCTGTGATATATACCTAACACTCAAAACATGTTCAATTTATGTTGTAAAAGAGAGAGTGAAATCTTTGAGTGGGTGATTCACACTACCATTGCACTTGGAACTGTGCAATACATTTGACAGGGTAGGGACTGTTGATGCTTTATAGGTGAGGCAGAGGTTGCCTCTTGGTAGCCTGTATGATACCAAATAGTGGGACAAGGCCTTGAGACAGTCTGCATAGATTTTTTTTTTTATTTGGGTCCTTGATTTTTTTTAAAGAGAAACATTGTGGTTTCTTCAGTTGTGACAAGCGTTTGGACATGTGCATACTGAATGAAGCATTATAGTCAATGATTAGCCTGATGACAGCCAAGTACAGTGCAACAGTTTCATTGCTAGACCAGTACACCGTAGCTTTACATATAAGTTGTGTGATGAAAAAGAACTTCCTTACAACAGTGGATACATGGTGATCAAAGGACAGTTCATTGTTGATATTGGTTCCCCGGTCTCCTAACTATGGAATTAGTTTTCAGGGGTATGTTATCAATGTGATAATTATAAGGTGAGTCATGCTTTTCAAAAGAATTCAGTTCTTGGAATGTAGCTTTAGCCTGCGGTTTTGACACTGGCAATTTCTTCAGCCGATGCACTAGCCGTACCTGCGAGTGTTTTTTGCCTAGTTGGTCTCTTCTCTTCACTCGCTGTTGATGTCTATCCTGTTTGGCTGTCTTCCCCTCCAGCTGAGGTTGAAGTTATTTCCTCCGGTCATTTGTGGACTTGGGGATCTTAATGTACATTTATTTATCATGTGCATGTATAACTGTATTTTTTAAATACACTACTGATCATTTGTTATGGATATGTGTATCTTTTGAAATGCACTATTTTTAATACAGGATTGTGCTGGCTCTTTGTTTTACTTGACTTATCATTTTTTGGGCCGATGCACTAGCCATACCTGCGCGTGGTGTTTTGCCTAGTTAATTAAAAATATATCACATACACTATAATTACCATGCATGAACTGTTAAAAATAAATTTCAAACTGTGAAAAATCAAGTGCAACAAGGAAGTGGAGGTATACTCTGTATAGATATTACTGCATGCCATGGGAATGCAAGGTCCTCACCATTCAGACTCATGCCATACAAAACCCATGGAAATGCAGTAATATATGTATACTATGCCCTCTCTCATGCTTTATTGCATACTGGAATTATTTAAACCAGTTGAAACTGGCATATGTCCTATAATGCAATCTGTTTTACTATGGACTTATGACTCAATCACCTAAATACATAGTTCCCTACTTCAAGGATCATAAAACATTTGCAATTCTCCCATACGCTCTCTCAGTTTTAAAAGCTTTGAGTTAGAATAACAGAATTGTGTTTGCCCTACCTACATTACATTTTGAAATTATGAAGATCGTGGAATTCCCAGCAGATGCATATTCAGAAGAAGTTTTCATTTTAAATATTACCATTTTTTTCTACACAAGCATTTGGTCAGCAAGGGATTACTATAACTATTTAATAGATAATCATGGCATTGTTGCTTGCATTGGGCAACATTATTCATTAGTAATGGTCCTGTTACTATCATGTAGTTGCACATCATGTCTATTTATATTACAGATTTAAACCTTACGAGATTGTGTTTAATCAGCACCTTCTGTGAACTAATGGTAGTACTTTCTTCAGATGGTATTCATTTTGGTTAATAGAAACAGTACAATTGCATTCTGCTTATAACGTCCTGCATTGTATCCTACAACATTCATCCTGCTCCATCAAAATCTTAATTTCAATTGCAACATCCATACATGCCTTCAGCATGTTAAGTAGGTGGTATGCACCTATACGTAACATCAGCATTTTAAGTGGGTGATATGCATCCATGCATAACACCCACATGTTAAGTAGGTGGTATGCACCTATATGTAACATCAGCATTTTAAGTGGGTGATATGCATCCATGCATAACACCCACATGTTAAGTAGGTGGTATGCACCTATACGTAACATCAGCATTTTAAGTAGGTGATATGCATCCATACATAACACCCACATGTTAAGTAGGTGATGTACATCTATACATGACATCCACACTTTAAGTAGGTGGCAAGTACCCATACATAGCATCAGCATTTTAAGCAGGTGATATGCACCCATAGATAACATCCACATGTTAAGAGGGTAGTATGCACCCATGCGTATGATTAAGGAGATGGTATGTAAACTTTCCCAAGAATTAGATACAGAAAAAAGTGGATTTGAGGGCCACTTGCTCACTGCAATGCTGATGTGAAAATGCTCCAAGACTGTATTGAATATTACAGCATCACCTGATTTTTAAAGGCACACAAAGCGCTAATGCACCTTTGTTATATTGTCCATGGTAGGCAGTCAGACATCTTTGTTCCTTCATGTAGGACTTTACTACTTCTAATAAGTTTGCTGTTATTTCTAAAAATAGAAATCACTCACATTTCAGCATTAAAAGTAGTCAAACACTTGTAAATAAAGCAATACAACCCAGCTTCTTTTTATTTAAAATAATAGATGATTTGCCTGATATCTCCCACTCCCTCCAGCATCGCGACAGACAACTTTTATAGTCTAATGCTATAGCAGGGCTGCACAAAATGTTTTTTAAAAAATCTGAATAAATGCATGTAAAGCAAAGCTAATAGGCAGAACATAATTTCTGAGATAAAAACAGATGCCCATCTGTGGAAACATTCTTTTACTATATGATGTTAAAGTTTGGATTCTTTAACTCACAGCAAGGGACACTAGAAATAGATAATGGAGGTAAATGTTTGACTGAGTCAGGGAGAAGGAGAGAGTGAAAAAGAATGAAAAAGAGAGAGAGAAAGGATTTTATCTCTGACTGGTATAAACTACAGGTCAACATAAGTGCAGTTTCTTTTTATTCGCTCACTTTTCTTCTTAAATGTTTATCAGTTGTTCATCCACCACAGATACAAAGATAAAAGAGCTCATATTCTTTATTGTCATTTTAAGAAAATATTGCCTTAAGTTTAATATTTGTAGGAACAAGTAGTCTAGTGGAGGACTGAGAATAAAAGGGTCTATATTATATCATCGAATGCTTAAAAAAGCGAACGCTGATTGATCGACCTAATTTAAGCAAAAGCTTACAATCTCGAACTGTCAGATCAGCGACTTTTTTCCTAGGGAAAAAAAATCGCTAATCCAAAGCAAATACACACAACACAAGCACACCAAACAAACAGAAATCCACACACATACACCTAAAATCTGATACCTAACCCTACACTAAACTATGCACACACCACTAACTACCCACTTACATTAACCCAAACCCTAACCCTAAGGTCCGTCACTGTCGCACACTCACCTCACTCGCTCCCTAACCCTAACTCACTTAAATCTGCCCTAACCCTCATGTCCACTCAATCGCACACACACCTAACCGGAGCCCTAACCCTTACTCACCTAAATCACCCTAACACTTACATCCACACAATCGCATACTTACCTGAATCCGACCGGTAACTTTCCACCATAACACTGAAAATACCGAAGCAACAGAAATGGACAACCAAATTCTTTCCCTAGGAAAAAAATTTCAGTTTCTGCTGCTTCGATATTTTGCACTTTCGTGAAAATAAGTTTGATCAATCAGCATTCGCTTTTTTAAGTGTTCGAGGATATAATATAGACCCGAATAATAGAGTACCCTCAGTTGTGTTCATTAAAAAAGAACATGCAACCTTAACTTGCCAGGTTATTATTTCTCCTGTAGTCCAGCACCTTCAGAAACTGGCAGAGCTGGGGTGGACAGGGTGGATCAGAGCATAAAGGAAAAATAAGAATGTCAACTATGTTTTGATTGCATAATCTCTTGTTTTGAGAGTCATACTTAATTTGTGTTCTTTGTGAAATTAATTAAAGCTCACTTTTATCACCTGTCCCGTAACACCATGTATGTATTTCCTAAATAATAAAAAAGGCTGCTTTCTTTTAAGACTTTTTGGAAATGTATAAACATTTCACAGAACTAAGACAACTGGCAATAAAATTTGGGACTAAGAATTGAAGGATGGTGCCATTAAATGCAAAGATTCTGACTAACAAAAGTGCTGATATATAAGATACTGCTGTCTCATGGGGACCAAGTTGGAAGATGCCACTGGTATGACACAGATAATCCCATGTCATGCTTACCATTATGTTAGTAGCCTTGTTATATGGGGAGATTATTAAATTCATATTGAATGCTACCCTGACTGGATTGAACACCTGTTACAGGAAACTTGGTGGTCCATGCAGTTTTGATATTAACAATACGGGTACCCATTTCAAGGGCTCATTATACCCTGGGTTCTGTACTGCAGATCAGCATGATACTGTATGATTCCAATGTTCTTTGATGACATTGTGTATTTATTGCTGTTAATTCCCTGCCTCATTAGGGCAAGAATAGTTTAATAGCATAAATATCTATTAGCATTATCGGAGACTTATGCACAATAAATAACTTTTTGGAATTAATTTATCGTGTTAGCTTTAATATTTTTGTAAGAGGAAGAAACAAATACCAACATTTAGAAGAATTAAAAATTTTGGAAAGGGCAAGAATCTTTGGCACCCAGAATAGTTAAAAATGATAATTTCTGTACAAACAAATGAGACTAATATATGTCCTAATAAATGTTGTGATAGTTGTCTGCATTTCTTATATATTGATCTCTAATTCCATGGTGAAGGAATATAAAACGTTCCATTATGCTGTCTTATTCTTAGTATTGTATCTAATATACCATGAATATAATCCTAAGACAAAAATCACTGCATTTGATTTAATAGATATCATTCTTTTCTGATTTAGTACTATAAAGCTCTGCAGCTGCTCACGTGCAAAAATTTGAGTTAATCTGACATTGTTTACTCCAAGTATTTTTGGGTAATTTGACATAAACATAGGAGTTCCAGTGGCATAGATGCTTGAAGGACTGGAACTACATGATCATTTTTCACAGCTCTATAGCAGATAGTTTGTTATATGTTTACAATACAGGATTTAATATGTTGTATTATGCCTTGTATAATGTTGAAATTGCTAAGTAATGTTTGTTACCTACAACCATATGTTTATGCAGTGTTTCTTAAATTTGTTGCAGGCTTCCTGATCAAGGCAACATTTCAAATGATAGGGCAGGTATATAATTGACAAAGATTGATACGTGACTTTCTGTACATCATTGATGGCAGAGGAATGTATTTTATTTCTAAACAGTTATACATATAAGGATTCTATACCACCACATATTCAACAGTAAGACAGATTTTAAACTCTGAAATCTCAAATTGCACTTTTGTGTATCAGCCCTTTATACAACGTTAATGATTTACTCTGTAAGCATTAAGGACTGATTATCTGCTATTGTATTTATACTTTTGGTTGCATATGTGAAATTTGTCTTGGGCAGGTAGGTTTATAGATTGGTATTTTAGTTAATGCAACATTTTATTCGAAAGCCAACATAGAATTGCCTTAACATGAGTTCTGAGTGGGTACATAAGTAGACACTGTTTCATGTTCTGGAGTAGAGTTGGCCCCTCTTCAATTCTCTACCCCATATTTCCCACTCACCCTAGTAATCTTACCTTTACACCTTCTATCAAACTATACAGTAATTGGACATCAACAAATTAGATAATATTTTTCATTGAACTTTCATATATACTGAGTTTACTAACAGATCGGAACAGGAATAGGCCACCCTAACATAATAATTGACAAACATTTTTAATGTATTATATTTTATCATACTTTGAAAGCAATGATCTACTATCAACATTAGAACAATCATTAAGCAAAAAAAAAATTCTAATTTCTACATCTCGCCCTTAAGAGATTGTCGGAAATCTTCAATTTTCACATTGAACAATTCATATAGTATTGTTATGCATTTTATTTAAGTAAGTATTGTATGTTTTTTACCTTGACTCAGTTGTTTTCAAGGCTAACATGGAAGAATAAATGTACAGGTGATGGGCTATCACAATTTTAGACAGAACAAGATAGTTGTAGAACTAGATAGATATAACTGCTGTAGTGTGTGTGCCACTTAAGTTATATTTCATTTTTCACTGTAGTTCTACTGTATTTCTTTTAAAACTCCCACTGCAATTTGTTGTATTTTTTCTAATTATACAGTGCTGCATCATAATCAGTTGGATAGGCTGTTTCACATGCTAACCATGTGCAGTTGCATCACAGTCTGCATTCCATTTATTTTTAAATACTTCTATTTTTATATGCCTGACTGGTAGTTGTGTGCTATGAGTTATACTGGTACTCCTCAGTGATTTCTTTTAATAAGACATTATTCAATACAAACCACTATGAATATTTTTTAGTTTCAGCCTGATAGTTTTTATGTCGGTATTACCCGATTGTGCTGTTCCTAATTGTCACTAGATCATATAAGTTTTTTTGCATACTCTGCGATTCCACTGTGTACTTGGTTTACATATTTGGCAACATTGCATATTTCCTGTATTTGCTGCTTGTTACTCAAATGATATTTGTGTCACTGTTGGCCTCCATCTTTTATCTTTACTACCTTACTGTTTCCTGTGTCCGACACTCCATTTCTTCTCTCTCATTTTTTCAGCTTGAACCTCTCCTCTCCTGAACTCCCCTCCTCCTCAGCTTTTCTCCCATTAATCCTCAGACTATAGTATTTTTTTCTGTCTGTGTTTTATTTATAGTCAGTCAACCCTTCACTTTAAACTTGCCTGAACTGAGTTCCCTCAACTAATCGATCAGAACTGTGAGGTATCCAGCTCCACCATTCAAAAAGTAAAAGAAAAATAACCATCACAAGATTTTAACGTGTATGTTCCTATAGTCTCTGTGTAATTATTCAACATTATCTTCTTGATTTTGTGTCTGCTGTTACAACAGTGACATGCACACTAACAGGAGCACTGCAAATCCCCTACTGACCCCCCACTTTACTTTTTTCTGTCCTCTTCACTAGCAAGTCTCATTTTTCCTTAGCAGTGAATCAATCACACACTACATTTTTTATTCCATTAAGTCTGTTTAAAACCAAAACCCAGCTGCATTAAGGTACAGCTGGCCCTTCCAGTACTGACCTATGGGTGATACCCGACTGATAGTTTTTTGATGTTATTTTCTCTGTTCATCATGGTGCCACCCGCTCAGTTTGACCTTGCTATGCTCCAACTCACTCCGCTCCCCATACCCATCTCCCCGTATCCTTGGATTTATTCCTTTACTTCCCACACCCTCTCACCCATTATCCAGTTAAACCTCCTCCCCACCTCCTTCAACGCACCCACACTCACCCATCCCCTAACTGTCACTACTTCTCACGTCTCTATTTTCAACCTACCCTTTACTCTTTCACCTTTGTTGTCCTTCGACTTCTAAGCCTCACCAGCTAAATTCTTCTACAATGCCTTCTTCTCACCCCATAATTCCTCTGTCCTACCTACTCTGCATCCTACTACTATTATACACAACTATCACCTTTACTTCACTCTGCATTACTCACTACCAGTCTCCTACTCTTCACCTGAATTCCAACTCGAGCCTGATTCACTCAGATATTACTATCCATCCTCACCTTTTTAGAATAATAGAATAATTCACTTCTCATAACTTTCAGACATGTCCCCTCCCAATCACCTACATTCCCCTCTTTCAAATACCATCAGCTACTTGAAAGGATATCTCATCTATCACTTTACTCCTTAACTAATATCAAATTGTGTGAAGACATACACCCTAACCCAGATCCCCTTCCCACCAACCTACCACACTTCTCCCCTTCCCATAACCACAACTCAACCAATATGCCCTATATAAAAACAACAAAACTGACCTACTCATAACTAACCTTAACCTGAGAAGTATACTTAACAAAATTCATGCACTCTGCACTGCTATTGAGTTCTACTCCCCAGACATTGCCATCGTAACTGAAACCTGGCCCAAACCACATATCAATGATCAAAAAATCTTACCCATTGGCTACAATATCATCTACTTCGACAGAACCACAAAACGTGGTGAGGGTGTAGCTATCTTTTACAAATACATCCTCAACCTGGAACAAGTCAGCCATACTCCCACAGACCTTCCCAACATAGAATTTCTAGTAGCACCCCTCAAAATTAACACCCACAAGACTATAACCATCATAGCAACATACCTTCCCCTGGGTAAAATTTTAATCATAATAGAGAATTGTTTTTACTGGATATCCACTAACTTCATCCAGGAAACCATTGTGCTTGGTGACTTCAATCTAGACTGGCTTACATGCTCATCCAATAACCCCTCTAACTTCATAAACCTCTATAATTTAACCCAAAATATCATTCACCAACCCACAATGACATACATTCTAACAAATAATCCATCCTTGACTGGATCCTCATAAATAATTCTACCTCCATTTACAATGCTGGCTGCCTTTCCGACATCCTCAGTCACCATAAACCAACTTTCATCCTCCGCAAAAAATTGCAGTCCCCCAATAATACCATTTTCAAAAACATCCGAAACAAAAAAAAAACTTCTCTCCTTTATTTAACTCTCTTCTCCAGCAGTATGACTGGAACCTTCTTAAAACCCACCAGCTCAGGCTTGCAGTCCAATATTTCAATGGTGCTTTCCTGAATATACTTAATAACCTGGTTCCCATTAGGAAAATTTGTACCAAATCCAAACATCTACCATGGCTAATGAGCAACTCCAAAGCCTTACTAAAACAATGAGACAAATCTTGGTCAGTATAGCATCTAGCAAAAAACACAACTGACCTGCTAGAATATAAACAACTGTGGAACCAAGCTAAAAAACAGATTTTACTCTAAGAAAAATCTTTTTTCATAATTTCTTAGCGGAGACATGCACATAGCCCCCCTAATTTCCGGCAAAGCATAAACTTCCTCCTTAAACCCGGCAAATCTTCCACTCCTCCCCCCTCTACCTCAAATGTCACAGATAGTCTAGCCTCACAATTCAACTCCCATTTCATCAACTCTATTACATCCCTCATGCAAAATAACCCCAATGTGCCATTAACTATTCTTCATCCCATTAACTCTCCTAACTCTTTCACAATATCTTCAGTTTAGAGTAGCTACATCAAAATGCTTCTTTCAAAGCTTAAACCCTCATCCCTTACTGATGACATTCTCCCAGATGAATACTTAAAGTTACCTGTCTCAACCATCTGCTATCCTGCATCCATTTTCATTAATTGGTCTATCTCTGAGATGTACATTCCCACTATTTGAAAAATCTCACATATCATACCTCTCCACAAAGGCAGCACTCCCACTGATTTCTCCAACTACCATCCTTTTGCTCTCTTATCTCCTATAGCTAAATTCTTAGTAAAATACATCCACTGTCAACTACTCGATTACTTACTAAGCAATAACATGTTATCCAGCTCTCAGCATGGATTCCAACCCAAACACAGCACCTGTACTGCCTTGGTCAGTTTCACTAACACAGCAAACTTTCTTAAAAATAGTGGCCTTCCCATCTCCTCAATCTTTCTAGACATATCAAAGGTATCTGACACAGTCTGTCATCAAAAACTTCTTAACAGACTTGCTTCATACAACTTAAGTTCCTCCTCCCTTCACTGGTTTCATAGTTACCTCTCCAATAGACAACAGTCCACCAAGTGGGCTAACACCTTCTCCGCTGTCTTACCTATCTCTGTACGAGTACCTCAAGGTTCCATTCTTGGTCCCCTCCACTTCACCATATTCTCTAACAACCTTTTTACTGTCACTAAGTGTGTCACCATAGTTCAGCATGCAGATGATGCCACCCTCATTTGCTCTGCTCCCACTACCATTGAACTTCAGGAAAAAACAAAAAAATCCCTGATAGACATGGAAACCTACCTAGCTCAAAACCAACTCATCCTCAACCCCAAAAAAATAAACTCATAGTATTCTCCAAATACAAGACCACTGACAAAAATCCTTCATTCACCATCTTTTCATCCAACCAAACTCCTATCAAGCCAGTAAAACAAACCAAACTCCTAGACATCACAATCGAAAATCAACTAAAACTTGGCAAACACATAGCTATAACTATAAAAAAGGTACACATAAAATTAGGTCAACTCTGTAGGGCTAAACCCTATCTCACCAGCACTTCCAGTCTAGCCACTGACAGGTCATTTCTTCTCTTCACCCTTCTCTACTCTTCACAAATCTTTACTAACTTATGTAAGACAGATCTTAACCAACAAAAGTGATGCTACCATAAAACGGCCAACTTTGCTGCTAATATTCCCAACATGAAGCACCACTTAGCAGCTCTAAAACACTTAACTGAGTCGAGCTACCCCGTCTACTTCAACTAAACCAGCTCACTCTTGCACATACAATTTTAGCCAGACCAAACAACTGCCAAAACCTAAAAGAATTAGTCCAAACTAACTCTAACCCCAGAGAATTAAGGTCCTCTGATAAACATCTGCTAAAAGTAACCAAATCTATAAACAGTTTCAGCGACTCACTGTACTCCAACCAAATTTCTAAGTCTTTGAACCTATTACCTCAGCACATCCTCAATATTGTCAATACCTCCATATTCAAGCGCAGTCTCAGAGAATACTTTTCCAAGGGTCTATATTACGACATTGAAAACCTGTATCATCGAACACAACACCGACACACATATCCCGAACCACAAATATGCCGAACCCCCTAAACCATTAATTTTCAAATCTCGAACCTTCATAGTCGCCAACACCACCGCGTGCTACATACTACATAACCAAACATAATAAATAAAACACATACATACATTAACCAAGCCCTACTTCTAACCCTACACTAAACCTTACATACATTACTATCTATGCACTTACCTTAACCCGCACCATAACCCTAAGGTCCGTAACTATCGCACACTTACCCTACAGACATATACCAAAACAAAACAAATAATCCACACACATGCACTTAATAAAACCCTACTTCTAACCCTACACTAAACCTTACATACATTACCTATCTATGCACTTACTTTAACCCGCACCCTAACCCTAATGCCTGTAACTATTGCACACTGACCTTATGGAGCTATACCGCAGATGGGCCAACCATGACACTTCGCCATTTTATGTTTCACAGTTTTGAATGTTTGTTGTTAACGTAGTTCATGCTATATGTGTCGGTGTTGTGGTGTTTGCTGAAATGGGATTCTGATCTCATAATATAGACCCCCCCTTTCCAATCATTGTCTTTGTCCTTGCTCCAACCCAGACTAAGGATCCTTTACTACTTTCTGCCACTAACGTTGTGTCTACCATCTCTACATGTTTACTAATTTAGCAGTAATTTGAAATTCATACTCCCATGTACATTGTCTCTTACCTAAGGTGTGTTCCTGAGTAGCATTCATTTGATTCTATTTACACCATACTACTGATGCATTTTTTATATATGCACCTTCCAGCAGATGATTTTTGGCATCACTATTTTTGGTACTATTTGTCTTATTGTATTTTGCTTTATTTTTCTTCTTTGTATAAATATAAATTGCTGTTTTGTTTTTGTTTTTGTATGCAGCTTTTCTCCCCAGGTCTCCACTGAAAATGGGCTTCTAGCCCAGCTGGACATTTACCTGGTAATCAAATGTAAAATAAAAGAAATAAAAGAAATAAACTAAGTATAAAAATGTAAGGCTGGGTCACTGTAAAATATGTTAAAGTTGTTAATATTATTATTGTTCAGTGTTACATATGGCCTCTTTTTTTTCTTTTAAACATTTACTAATTTTTCAACAGTTTAACAAAAAATATTCCTACAGAAAAAATAATTTTTACTGACTCGCAATAATCTCCATCATATTTTTTCCCATCAAATATCTCTCCATGTTATCTTCTTATAAGCATCATGTATCCATAGCTCTAAGCCAAACACTTAAGTCTCTCCACAACAGGTACAAGTATGACTCTATCATTGTCCATGTTGGTGTGAATGACTTGAGATGTACCTCCCCGGACTATATGAAAAGAGACATGATTGAGGTCTCAGAGTATGTGTCCCAGGCAGGTATGACCCTAACCCTAAACAGCATCCTACCTTCACCAATAATGACACAACAATGCCAACAAAAAATAATTGACTTCAACAATTGGCTTAGTTTCTTGTGTCTTTCTAAGGGGATCCAGTATCTGTCTGCATGGGATGACATGGTCGATAGGCCTTGATGCCTTGCCAAAGATGGCTTCGACCTGTCACCCCTAGTGTTCTGGATCTTGGCCAAGGCTCTTGCCTACCCTATTGTGCTTTCTTTAGGTTATGTCCCAAAGACAAATCTTTCAACATAAAAAATCTGTCAAGCAGCAAATTGAAGGTCATCCTGATTAACGCTAGGAGCCATAACCTGGAAATGCACTCACTGGAGACTCTCCTCACAATGGAAGATGACAATGTCTGTGCAGTCACATAAACTTGGTTCAGGGCTGTGGAGAGCACCCCTGTCTTACCAGGCTATACCTCATTCCACACTTTCCAACCCCAAAATGTGCTCGGAATGACAAAGGGTGGTGGAGTCTCTATATTCATTAAGGACAGGTACACCAACAGACTGGTTTCCCAGCATGACACACTGGAATTACTCCAGGTGTAACTGACAGTTGACAAGACACCCATCCAAGTTATAGCCAGCTATAGACCCCCCTCCATGACTCAGGACACCCACTCCTCCTACGTGAACCTACTTGACTCCATCAAGGTACCCCCTAACACCCTGATCCTTGGTGACTTCAACTACCCCACCGTAGACTGGGTGAACTATTGCTGCACTAATGCACTCACCCAACAATTCCTTGACTTCATCAATTCTAACGAATTAGAGAAGCTTGTCTCATCCCCCACAAGGGGAGATAACATTCTGGACTTGGTTCTCACCAACAAGACTGGTTGCTGCACCAGTCCTATAGTATGTTCTTCCCTGGTGAAATCAGATCATCGGTCTCTATCCCACCTAACCCCTCCCCAACCATAACCAGGCTAAAAAACTTCTCAAAAGTTGACTTCAACCTCCTAAGGGAGGGTATTAATAGCTTCACACCACTGCCCCGCTCAGAGGATGCAGAGAACTATGCTGAACAGTATGCCAATGAAGTACATAAGCACCTGTGCAGCTGTATGGACTCAGCCATACCCAACAGAACTAAAACCTGCTCTTCAAGGAAACACAAACCTGTCTGGTGGACATCCTCTATCAACAGGATTTACAACAAAAGGAAGAAACTGTTGTCCAAGGGTAAAAAGGAACAAATTCCAAATTGGAAAAACTCCGTCCTCAGCCTCAACAAGCAAATTAGATCACTAGTGAAAACCTCCAAAGCCAATTATGAGTTGAAACTAGCCTCTGAAACAAAGGGAAACCTCCATGGCAAAGCCCAGGTTTGTTCTGAATTAGTACTTAATGGAACCACTTGCACTGATCCTGTTGACTTAAACAATTTGGCAGCTGATAGGCTCAGAGCAAACTTCACCCTCCTATCACCCCCTAAAGGCCCATTCGACATCCCCAATACTTGTCGCACACCTCACATCTCTGTAGATCAAGTGGTAAAGGCCCTATCCAAGGCAAAGAACACAGCTTCCATGGGACCTGACAGTATACCAGACTGTATTCTGCATCATCTCCAGCAAGAATTAGCCTCACCACTGAGCACCCTATTCAACCACAGCCTAATTACAGGCTTCATTTCAGCAGAGTGGAGGACTGACATTATCATCCCTTTTCACAAAGGTGGTGCCACTGCTGACCTGGGAAACTATCGCCCCATTAGCTTGACAAGTCTGATCTGTAAGACCATGGAGCGTATTATTATGGATCTCAAGAACAAGGACATAGGCAATCTCCAAGCACTTGACCCCATCCAATTCAGATTCATCAAGGCAGATCTTGCCTACTGAACCTGATTGACTTCCTTGAGACTGTCACCAAGGCACTGGATGAGAGAATGTTGGTACACACAGATTACCTTGACTTGGACAAGGCCTTTGACACAGTTCCCAACTCGGGCATCATCAAAAAGCTAACACAACTTGCCGTAAATCCCTATCTCATCAGGTGGGTGGCCAACTGGCACACTGATAGGACCCACAAGGTCAAAATATGTGCCACCACCTCCAACAGCAGACCTGTCACTAGTGGTGTTCCCCAGGGATCTGTCCTGGGACCCCTACTGTTTGGCACCTACTTCTTAGAGGTCCAGGCAAGGACAAAGGGCCTGTGGCTGACCAAGTTTGCAGATGACTGTAAGTTGGTTGCTGTCATTGACTCCCCAAATCATGGTAACATACTGCAAGAGGGACTCCTGCACCAACTGGAAAGGCCAAAGAAATACCTCATAAAGAGAATCTATGGTCTCCAACATCTGTCCTATGTGGACAGGCTCAATGACTATTACTCTACTTGCTATCATACAAATTGCTCAGAGGTGATCTGTATCTCACCTACAAGGCAATATTGGACCTTGCCCTATTACAGATGCGCCATATCCATAAGTCTAACTCCTCACGTTTTACCTGCTCGATAGGCCTAAATCTAATATGCAACATCAACAAAACCTGCTGAAGAGACAGGTTTATCTCCCAGAGGCTGCCCCATCTCTGGATTAGACTTCCCATACATGTCAAGCAGAGTACATCACTGACCCTCTTCAAGCACAACCTTGATGAGTGGATGGGAGACCACAAATTTGTCCCAGGGGTTCAACCTTTGTCGCTCACTGACAGGGGCGACAGGTACTGACTGAGGGTTCTTTTTTGGGGATAAACTCTTGGTTAGGCTTGTAAGGGCACCAGGGCCATTAGCCTAGTAACCTCTTGATCCTATAATCCTATGATCCTATGATAATAGCAATGTTAAGCACTAATATTCTCTTGTCAAAATATATGTATAGCACATGCATGCTTTTTGTAAAAACACTGACAAAAACTGAGCAACCTAATGGTTATATAGTTAATATAGTGGTCACTACTACCACATAACTGCTGTTTGAAAATTTCAAGTACAAGTACCAGAAAATATGTCATGAGTCTTTGTTATAGACTGAGTATAACTTGTGATTTTTAGGGATGGAGAAGTATGCATTATCATCTTCATGTTAAATTTGCCATTTCAGATCAGTCAGTATTTAGGGGATAACAAAGCTCCAATGACAGAAAATGTGACTTCTAAGCAGGAATCTGCATTTTTTATTTCTGGTTTAATGTCAGGTACACACACACGCACACACACACACACACACACACACACACACACACACACACACACACACACACACACACACACACACACACACACACACGCACACACACACACACACACACACACACACACACACACACACACACACACACACACACACACACACACACACACACACACACACACACACACACACACATTATATTTGCCCCCCAAAACTTTTATATACCAATTGCACACTAATAACTGCACAAAAGTATAGTAATCATTAGTGTTTCAACAATAAGCCCGCCTCCCAGTTTTTCCTCTTCCTTAAGGAAGATGTACAGCATACAACATTTTGAAATATAATGATATAGCCATCCATTAAGACAGCTGAATACATTGCAAGCCATCGTGCTCTGTAAATCTGAACTACACTTAAAGAAATCCTAATCCCTCAGAGCCACACATTCCAGGGATCTAAACCTTGTCATCACAATAAACAAAATATGCTGGAGGGATAGGTTCCTGACCCAGAGACTCCCCAGACTCTGGAACAGACTGCTCATACATGTCAAGCAGAGCACCTCTTTGGCCCTCTTCAAAAGGAACCTTGATGATTGGATGAGAGAAAGGAAATTCACCCCGGGGATCATGTCAGTCGCCCTGCTAGACAGGGGTCCAGGGAATTAAATAGTGTGTGAAGACATTTTCAGGGAATTGTTATGGCTAGGCTTGTATAGGCCCTAGGGCCGATAGCCTAGTACCAACCTATGAACCTATGAACCTAATTGCACACATTTAGAACAATCTCAATGCCCTTCAACAATTTTTCATCATACTGTCATGGTATTACATTGACATTTGGGTTCTAAGGTATACAAGTAACCTATGATAGCCATCTCTGTGTCATTTACACAAAAGCAGCGCATGATATTTTGTCTACCAGTCTATCCTTGTAAATACAGCAATGTTTGATGCTGGTGTCTTTCATACAAAGAAGGTATTTAAAACTATATATGAATTTTATTTCTAATGCAATGCAGTGCAAAATCAATGCAGACGTGGACGTGAGGTGCATTCTCAGTCGTAAAAATTGGTATATACTTTCAGGTTTACATTAGGCAACTGAAATGTAGTTTGGAAGTGATCTTACTGACATGACAGCACAAGGCAGAGTTTATTCTCTACTTTAGAACATAGTGTATCAAAAACATTTTGTAGTTTCTTGTAAAGCTTTCATAATCCATATCCCAAACTTCTAAGAAGCTTTACAAGCAAATAAACAACATAACCTTTATTGTTGAATCTAAAACCACCTAGCACTCTGTATTTAATGACTGAAATACTTTTCATCATTGAAGCAGTATTGACAGTTTCTGTGATGGGGTCACTTTTACACAGGGTCACATCTAGGTATAAATTTAGAAGATGTTTCATTCTAATGTAATATGAATTCAATACAAATACATTATGGATGAGTATTATATTCAGTATAATGAAGGAAAGATATATAACTACTCCATATCAATACAAGTGTAACTTGACAGAATGCAACAGTAAAATTACTGTGAATTTTTGTATTTGGTCTTCATATGTATGAGGCAATATCTCGGTCAGCCGTTACATCGTTGACAATTCTTTAAAATCCTGTGAGGTCTGCTAGGTTAGAATGTTCTTTCATTATTTTTATTTCAGAGATTATATTGTTTATACACATAGTGATGTCATACTCTGCTCTTATTTACTGCCATATTATTTTACTTCAAATGTGTGATTTTATTCTAAATGTATATGTTTCCTTGAGTTTTAAGATTATGGGTAAATAGCAAATATCTGCATTGCATTCATTACAAAGAGTCATGATAGACTAACAAAGCTACACTACTTGTAGAAGTTGTTTTGTACTTCAGTTAACTGTCAAGAGTGCTATTGCTTTATTTTTGCTTTCGAAAAAAGTACTCCAAACTGCCATGACTAACCGCTTCTTCAGACCCTGGTTAGTTTACCGCGAAAGCGCTCACCATTTTTGTCAATAAACAAGATTTGCTCTACTCAGTCATGGCAGTTTGGAGTACTTTTTTGAAGTTTTTGTTCCTGTTTTACTCCATGCTCCTGGTTAGCAGTCTTTGTTTTTATTCATTGGTTTATCTTTGCTTTATTTGTTGATTTTGCCTATAAATCGTTCTAACGGTCCCTAATGCTTGAAATTGTCTTGTCAAGGTAGATTTTTAAGTTGTTTTGTTGTAGCATTACTCTTGTGAGCAGTGTTTCTTGGTGATATTACACCAAGAGGTTAGCAATTCCCTATACAGACACAAACATCCAGAAAGTAAATTTTATCTATGAAACTTCTCTTAGAGCTGAAACTTCTATCTTAGTGTGGTTAAAACAAAGCTATTAGCTGGAGACAAACTTAGAGCAGCTAGTTTGCACATTAAACAGCACCACTGTTAAATCTTAGCACAATCTATCCTAGTAAAGTACCAAACCCCAGTGACCATCCAAGGGGACCTCTATATAACAAAAACCTCAAAGGGAAGGTTCCACAAAAGTATCCAAGATAGGCGACTTCAAAATCAGCTACTGTGCTTCACTAGTCCATCCGTAGAAGCACTAGTCAAACGAACCTTTCAAGTGTTGTAAAAACAGGTTTATTTAGTTCACGCAAGGTAAAACAAGTGAATGAAAGACTTTAAAATAATCCAAGTCGTAAATTAATCCAAATCACGTAAAACACTCTGAACAAGTGTTGAACTTCTTCAGACAAACATTTAGTACTGACTGAGTGTTCCATTTAAATAATCAAAACAATACGTGATTCGTTGATTGATTAAGTCATTAACCAACATAATTGTACACAAAGCCTCACACCAACTGAATTATACAAAACATGCATCACTAGTAGACCAGTTAAAACTGCTTTAAAATACTTATAAAACACTTTTATAATGTCTTCAAAGTGCTTTTAAAATGTCTCTAAAACTTCAAAGTACTTTTAATATATTCAATGAAAACCAAAATACTTTTAAAGTTCCTATCAGGTACTCTTAAAATACCTCTCAAGTACTCTTAAAATAGTAAACATAACGTCTGATGAATAAATGGTTTTGTTTCTACCACGTTTAAAATAAGTTAGGTATATTAACACATATTCTGTCGTTTACAAACATCATACCATTCTATTGTTATCATAATTTCACTTTGTGGAACCTTTAAACGTTAAAAACGTTTTTTATGCCTCAAAGTGGTTGGGAATGTCTATACATCCAGTATTAAGGTACTGTGAGCAATGTAACCAGTGAAGTTTAGTAACAGGGGTAGTGATGGTGGTAATAATAGTAAAGGCTTTAAAGACCTCTCAGAAAACACTGTTCAAGTAACTAGCATGAAAATGTTATAATGATTCCTGCTGTAAGTATACATAAATGTGAACTCACTTATAGTAGTGTTCATAAAAGTTGTCATAACTAGACTTTCTACGAGTGTTAGTCTAATACTGGTGTTAGTCTAGTGGTCACCTAAAAATCCGTCAAAAAATAGTGACCATTTAGGGCCAGGAGGGGTTTACCATTAACTTCTCTTGAACTAGGGCTCCTATACTGCTCGTGGGTTACAACAACGTAGCCGTTCAAGTCTATTCAGTGTGTGAAAATTTAGGTGTCAGATTTCACTCACCTACTATTTAAATTGAAACTTTATGTCAAACATTTTTTTGAGAAATTTTGTTGAAAAACTCTAATCTCATTTTACCTTAATAAACTAAATGGTCACTATTTTTTGACGGATTTTTAGGTGACCACTAGACTAACACCAGTATTAGACTAACACTCGTAGAAAGTCTAGTTATGACAACTTTTATGAACACTACTATAAGTGAGTTCACATTTATGTATACTTACAGCAGGAATCATTATACGAAACATTTTCGTACTGCTAGTTACTTGAACAGTGTTTTCTGAGAGGTCTTTAAAGCTGTTGTTGGACTTTTACTATTATTACCACCATCACTACCCCTGTTACTAAACTTCACTGGTTACATTGCTCACAGTACCTTAATACTGGATGTATAGACATTCCCAACCACTTTGAGGCATAAAAAACATTTTTAACGTTTAAAGGTTCCACAAAGTGGAAATTATGATAACAATAGAATGGTATGATGTTTGTAAACGTCGACAGAATATGTGTTAATATACCTAACTTATTTTAAACGTGGGTAGAAACAAAACCATTTATTCATCAGACGTTCCCTGCATGTTTACTATTTTAAGAGTACTTGAGAGGTATTTTAAGAGTACCTGATAGGAACTTTGAAAGTATTTTGGGTTTTCATTGAATATATTAAAAGTACTTTGGAAGTTTTTAGAGGCATTTTAAAAGCACTTTGAAGACATTATAAAAGTGTTTTATAAGTATTTTTAAAGCAGTTTTTAACTGGTCTACTAGTGATGTATGTTTTTGTATAATTCAGTTGGTGTGAGGCTTTGTGTACAATTATGTTGGGTTAATGACTTAATCAATCAACGAATCACGTATTGTTTTGATTATTTAAATGGAACACTCAGTCAGTACTAAATGTTTGTCTGAAGAAGTTTGGGCAGCGTACCGAACGAAAAACACTTGTTCAGAGTGTTTTACGTGATTTGGATTAATTTACGACTTGGATTATTTTAAAGTCTTTCATTCACTTGTTTTACCTTGCGTGAACTAAATAAACCTGTTTTTACAACACTTGAAAGGTTCGTTTGACTAGTGCTTCTACGGATGGACTAGTGAAGCACAGTAGCTGATTTTGAAGTCGCCTATCTTGGATACTTTTGTGGAACCTTCCCTTTGAGGTTTTTGTTTTCGGCTTGTACACACATTTTTGTTCTTGGTTTGGTTCGAGGGAGGGTTCGCATGTATCAGGATGGCGGACATACAGGAAGGTGACAACCTGACGCAAGGTAATGCTTCACAAGGCAATTTGACCCAACTTATTGAATTGATCAACCTTCGGTTAGACCACTTATCAGAACAAGTAGAAAGTGTTTGCTCTGTGAGTCAGCAGGGTACTAACCCCGCGAGTAATATTTCACGGAGCTCATTTCCCATGCAGGGAACGTCGAGGCAGCAGTCTAATACACAACCTTGTGGTTCTATCGAGACGGGTACTATGAGGCCTGAATCAAATACGAACAACAACTTTGATCCACAGAATTGGTTAAATGATGAACTTAAGCTTGAAGACCTGAGTAACACCGGTCAGAATTCTATAGAAATAGTAAGTGACATTTCTCTAGTAGAGAAATTAAAAAGTTTCGATAACAAACTGTTTAAAATCAAGAAAAAACAACTTGAATTAAACTATTTGAATAAGTGTATAAGGGAGAAAATTGTCCCTAAAGGCCTAAGACTTTTTGTTTATCCAAACGGTTTGGAGTTTGGATCCGTTTTCTTTAATGAATTGATTGAAATATTCAACAACCACGGACTAGATGTTCTTAAGTGTATGGTCAAACATTACCAATTAGAACTGGATAGTCTGACCGTAGAAACAACAACCCTTGAAAGGGAGATTAAGGGTGACCTGGACTTTCACAGATATGAGTTCGATTTTAATCAAACCCTTTCCAGTATTGCCCAGCAGATGTTAAAATTGAAAACAGTTAAAATAAAAAAACTTGAGAGGGATTTAAAGGCTTACAGGGAGGGCGTGGCGTTCCCAAAACCTCCAAGTTCTTTAACTCGGGGTAGACAACTGAACCCCACTACTACTGGACAAAGAAATCAAACAACTGTGTACCATAATGGACAGAGTAACCATAAACCTATTCAAAGTAAGGACACCAATGTGGTGAACGAAGAAAACGACGGGGGGGCTATAGGGTTAGATGACCCTGACACCATTTTTGATACTATTGAGGGGGATGACTGGGTGAACCAACGCACTCCAAAAAACTACCGAGGGGGGAGGGGGAGGAATTGGAAACCACAACAACCAATTCCCCCGAAGAGATATTACAACACGCGGAGCAACAACAAACAGTGGGACTAATGTTACACAAAATTGTGACTAACAAGGATGCGGACTTTAAAATTTATAACTACACTGAGTGTAACATCGATAGGGGATTGGTTGAACTTTTTGCTAAAGGACTCTCTTTTGTGCCTTCACAGGCTTGTAACATTGTTGAGCTATTGATTGATTTTAAAATGTTCATTAGAAAGCTTAATTTAAACATGATTTTTGGTGATTCCAACTTACCTGATAACTCATTGCGAGTTCCTAGTAGTTTTAACCCACCCTTGAATAACTCATTACATCTGTTTGAGCAACTTTGCGAAACAGAATTTAGAGACATAGCTTTTAGAACACGTCGTAGTTACCAGTCTAACATAACTAAGGATGAGGAATGTCTACTTAGACTGTTTAGGAATTTACCAGTGAGAGTTATGAAACCGGACAAGGGTGGGGGTTTGGCAATTGTCCATAATGTCGACTATGTTAGAATCATGTTTACATTATTAGCAAGAGATACCTATGAACCAGTAAGCAAAAATCAACTCAACCAAGCATACCATCGAGTCAAATCATTCATTAATGACCTCTATATTGATGGTCTAATTAATGTCGAGCAAAGTCAATACCTCACTATGTTAGCTCCAAGAATCCCTAAAGTCTTTGGGATTCCGAAGCTACATAAAGATTTAACCAACCCTCCTTTCTGTATACTAGTTGACGCACGCCAATCTATAACTTACCCTGCTGCAAAACTAGCAGACCTCACTCTCAAAAAATACGTAGAAAAAGAACCTCAAATATTGAGAGACTCATGGTCTTTCCTTGATAACATACAGAAAGAAAGATTTGACAGTTCCTTGAATTTTTTGACAGTGGACGTGGTTGATCTCTATTCTAGTATCCCACAGGATCTGGGCACCCAATGGGTCATAGAATTCTTAGGTTCAAAGGGAGCCGACAGTGACCAATGTAACCTCGTTGAACAACTTTTGGACGTTATTCTGAAGAACAACTATGTCTCTTTTGAGGACAAGTTGTTCCTACAAAAAATTGGTGTGGCTATGGGGTCCCCAGTGGGCGCAAGTTTTGCTAATTTAGTTATGGCCCACTGGGAGACATCCTTTGTGTTGAACAGTACGTGGAAACAACACATCTTTATGTACAAAAGGTACTTGGACGACATTTTCATTTTGTTTAAAGGGGATGAGTCATTAGCTGGGGAACTAGTGGAATTCTTTAATTCTACAACAGGGTTCCTCAAGTTCACTATGAATTTTCAAGTGAACAACATCTGCTTTTTGGACATTTCCCTTAGCAAACACCAAAACCAATATACATCTAAAATTTACCGGAAAAAAACATTTTCCAATACATATTTACACTTCTCAAGTTCTCACCCTAGGCACCAAAAGAAATCCGTAGTGAAAGGCCAATTGGTTAGGGTGGCTAGGACGACTACACTTGATGAAGATTTTGTTAACGAATGTGATAAATTGTACCAGATGTTTTGACACCGGGGTTACCCAGATTCTTTCCTGGAGGGTATTTTTAGTGAGGTAATTTTAAAGAGAAAAAAAAAAGGCATCTACAAACCAATTTTGGGGTTATTGAGCACAAACACACAGTTAGTTGAGACATGTGTGGATGTGAACGGTACTTCAAACACTGAAGGCGTCGATAACCTGACGAGCACGAACGCTAAGGCCACTAGGAGCCACACGAATTTCACGACCACATTTGTTTTTACTTACTACCCAGAAGCCTTTGAAATTTCGAAGGTTCTTAGTAAATATTGGTTTTGTATATCTATAGATAATGAATCTATGCAAACCTTTGAGTTGGGACCCATTATCACATTCAGGAAGGGTACTAATATGAAACAGCTCCTCGAAAGGAAATCAGTGAGTCAGAGGGGTAAGGGGGGTACTAACAAATGTGGGACTTGTAGACACTGTGCTTACATAAACACATGCGAATCATTTAAAATAGGTATGGACACTTTTGTGATTCGGAAGAAGTTTAATTGTAACAGTAGGAGAGTTGTTTACTTAGCACAGTGTGAACAATGCCCCGCATTTTATGTGGGTAAAACCGACAGACGCCTTAAGGATAGGGTGTATGAACATCGTTATGCAATCAGCACCAATAAAGAGGACAACGCCTTGGCAAAGCATTGCAATAGGAACGAAGGGCATTCATTTAACTTTATGGCTATCGATCAAGTCCAGACTGATGGCCACAATTTATGTAATGACAACCTATCCAAACTCCAATTGGAGAAGAAGGAACTCTGTTGGCAATTACGTTTGGAGGCACAAAAAACCCCAGGACTTAATGAGGCCTGTTCAATAATGTGTCTCCTGAAATTGAAAAGTTTATTAAGATAAAATGAGATTAGAGTTTTTCAACAAAATTTCTCAAAAAAATGTTTGACATAAAGTTTCAATTTAAATAGTAGGTGAGTGAAATCTGACACCTAAATTTTCACACACTGAATAGACTTGAACGGCTACGTTGTTGTAACCCACGAGCAGTATAGGAGCCCTAGTTCAAGAGAAGTTAATGGTAAACCCCTCCTGGCCCTAAATGGTCACTATTTTTTGACGGATTTTTAGGTGACCACTAGACTAACACCAGTATTAGACTAACACTCGTAGAAAGTCTAGTTATGACAACTTTTATGAACACTACTATAAGTGAGTTCACATTTATGTATACTTACAGCAGGAATCATTATACGAAACATTTTCGTACTGCTAGTTACTTGAACAGTGTTTTCTGAGAGGTCTTTAAAGCTGTTGTCGGACTTTTACTATTATTACCACCATCACTACCCCTGTTACTAAACTTCACTAGTTACATTGCTCAAAGTACCTTAATACTGGATGTATAGACATTCCCAACCACTTTGAGGCATAAAAAACGTTTTTAATGTTTAAAGGTTCCACAAAGTGGAAATTATGATAACAATAGTATGGTATGATGTTTGTAAACGTCGACAGAATATGTGTTAATATACCTAACTTATTTTAAACGTGGGTAGAAACAAAACCATTTATTCATCAGACGTTCCCTGCATGTTTACTATTTTAAGGGTACTTGAGAGGTATTTTAAGAGTACCTGATAGGAACTTTGAAAGTATTTTGGGTTTTCATTGAATATATTAAAAGTACTTTGGAAGTTTTTAGAGGCATTTTAAAAGCGCTTTGAAGACATTATAAAAGTGTTTTATAAGTATTTTTAAAGCAGTTTTTAACTGGTCTACTAGTGATGTATGTTTTTGTATAATTCAGTTGGTGTGAGGCTTTGTGTACAATTATGTTGGGTTAATGACTTAATCAATCAACGAATCACGTATTGTTTTGATTATTTAAATGGAACACTCAGTCAGTACTAAATGTTTGTCTGAAGAAGTTCGGGCAGCGTACCGAACGAAAAACACTTGTTCAGAGTGTTTTACGTGATTTGGATTAATTTACGACTTGGATTATTTTAAAGTCTTTCATTCACTTGTTTTACCTTGTGTGAACTAAATAAACCTGTTTTTACAACACTTGAAAGGTTCGTTTGACTAGTGCTTCTACGGATGGACTAGTGAAGCACAGTAGCTGATTTTGAAGTCGCCTATCTTGGATACTTTTGTGGAACCTTCCCTTTGAGGTTTTTGTTTTCGGCTTGTACACACATTTTTGGACCTCTATATAACCCAGTCCATGCCTTACAGTAGTCCACCCAAATATAGGTCTGGACAACATGCATATGCTATTTCCAAATGTCTCTGTAGCAAGATTGGTAGATATGAGCATCCATGTAGCAATTTTCTCATGTTCACAGACAACCATTTAATCTTAAAAAAAAAAAAAAAAAAAGAGGTGCTAATACACAATTTCACTAGAGGAAAAAAGCTCACATACAAACAAGGTTGTAAAGAACACATACAATATATCCACCACACATAGTGTCTACCACACAAACAGACCCACCAATACTGAGGCATTAAAAAGCACACTTTCCAAACCTCAATGGCCTGCTAAGCCTATAACTGACAATGCCTACTCTCAGCAATCTCTAAAGCACTCACCAAAAGCAACACCAAATACCACACATATGCCTACACCCAGTAGAGCCCCAAAAGCAAAGCCCATAAGGCAAGCCAATACTTTACCCAGGACTCTTATCATACGACACTGCATTGTATGATACACATATGCCCCACTTACCAGATTGAACAAAAATGACCTGTCAAGTCAGACATGCACTAAATCAATATACCACAGGTACCAGTATGATTAAATCATAGTGCATGTGGGTGTTAATGTGAGATGTAATTCCCAGGATTATATGAAGACAGACATTGTTGATCTTTCCAAATATGTGTCTCAGGCAGATATGTGCCTTGAACTAAGTAGCATTCTACCTTCAATAAGGATGATGCCACAATATGAACAAAAGATTACTTCAGTAATTAGCTTAGTTTCTGGCATCTCTCCAGGAGAATTCAGTATTTGTCAGCATGGGAGGACATGGTTATGAGACCACATTACTTTGCAAAGGATGGTCTGCACCTGTCTCATCTAGGCTTCTAGATATTTGCTAAAACTTTATCCACCTCTTAGAGTCTTTTCTAGGCATTGACATTGTAAATAAAACCCAAAGACTCCTAAAGGTATTACTGCTCATTGCTAGGAACCTAAACAAAAAACTCCACACTGTACAAGCTCTCCTCACTCTAGAGAATATAGACAGCTGTGGCGTTACCAAGACATGGTTTAAATATGCAGAAAGTACTTATGTAGTGCAAGGCGTCAGTATCTTCCACACATTTCAACCATCAGCTGCATAGATGGGTCAAAGGGTGGAGGAGTTTCTGGTTATACTAGTAGCATGCATAACTCCATGTTGGTTAAACAAGACAATGCCCTAGAATTTATCCATATGCAAATCACCATAGACAAAGTCTCATACAATATCCTAGGAAGATATAGGTCACCCTTTAAGTCACCCTTTAAGTTCCTAGACTCCCGTAGCTTGTGCATAGACCTGCTGGAGACACTCACCATTAAATCAAGTACCTTATTCATGGGAGACTTTAACTACTCCTTTATAGACTGGGAAACATACACTGCCTCGTACTATCAGACATAATGATTACTGGACTTTATTAACACAAATGCCCTTGACCAGACAGTGTGCACATGCACCAGAGGTTCAAAAATACTCTACCTGGTACTGACCAGAATGGGAGAATGCTGCACCCCCTCCCTCCATCTCATGGCCTCACTGCTGATGTTGGACCACAAAGCTATCTATTTTGAAATAAAAATCAACTTGGTAATCTTACCAAACCCTGTAAAAGTTAGGAACTATTCCAGGACAAACTACATGCTAGTAAGTGATAGTTTGTCAAAATTCATTGCCCTTTCCAACCCTGAGTTCACAGCACCCTATGTGTAATTGCTGACAGAGAGCGTGTACAACCATGCAAATGGCTGTATAGAGGCTGCTGTACCTACTAGAAGTAAACCTAAAGCAAAGTCTAAAAACAAATTACACTGGTAGAATCCTAATCTTAATAGGGTGCATAACAAAGGGAAAAAAATCATGGCTACAATCAGGAAGATCAACCCCAATAATGATAGGAGTACTCTAATTAAACTAAACAAAAAACTAAGAGGACAAATTCAGTCCAGAAAGGGCAATTACAAGGTCAAGATCGCCTCACAGACTAAAAACAACCGCAAGGCTTTCTACAGCTGTGCCAAAAACCTCAAAGACAGCACACATCTGTGTGCTGAACTGGTGGTCAATGGTGCTATCTTCACTTAGTAGAGCGACATAACAGATTTACTGGCTGATAAATTCAACTCATCTTTCACCTCCCACTCCCCCCTGCTTCCTCCCATTAAGTACCTACTATCATAAACCCCCCTAACTATTAACAGAGTGCAGGTCCTAGAAGAGCTTGCTAAGGCCGAACTCATAATCTCAATGGTCTCTGATAATATCCTGGGATGCCACCTAAATATTTTGAAACATGACTCATTAGGAAAACTTGTCTTTTTAACTCAGTCCTCAAAACAGGCTTTGTACCATGAGAATGGAGGACTGAAATGATAATCACACTTCACAAGGGTGGACCATCAACTGTCCACAGAAACTACAGACCTATTAGTCTGACTAGTCTAATATGCATAGCCATGGAATAAATTACCATAGAAATGATCAACAACGACATATGCAACCTTCAGAAACTGGAATAACCAATTTGGTTTTGTCAAAGGAAGGTCATGACTAATAAACCTAGTGGACTTCTTTGAGTAGGTTGCCAAGGTAATGGATGAGAGGAAAATGGTGCATAATGCCTACCTGGACCTGGCTAAAGTAGTCAGTACAATACTCCACTCGGTTATAGTTGACAAACTCACCAGACAACATGCTGGATTACCAGCTGGCAAACAGATAGGACCCAGGAAGTCAGGACGGGTAATACCATCTCCACTAAAAGACCAGTCACCAGCAGGGTACCTCAGGGCTCCATTCTGAAACTGCTCCTATATGACATCTACTTCTTAAAGGCTAATGTCAAGGGACTTTCGCTGGCCAAGTTTACAGATGACTGGAAATTTCGAGCTGTCATAGACCCCCCTCATGGCACAAACATCTTATAAGAGGGTCTAATGCAGACAAATTGAATAAAACAACAAAAAAAGGGTTACATAAATGTACTAACTAAATTCCAGTTTATTAATCAGACTTAGCGCTTCGTTGTTACTCTTTGAAGGCTGTGTGTGAAGCCAAAGCACTAAGTCTGGTTAATGAACTGGAATTTCATTAGTACATTTCTTTGACCATTTTTTTGTTGTTTTATTCAGTATTTTTCTGCACATACGGTTGTTTTTCTAACACAGACAAATTACTGCTGCCAAAGTCATGGACCAAAACTCAATGCTGAAAAATGCATTATAGTGCCTTTGTGGAAAACTAACACCCAGACTCACTACACCACTGATAAGGCAGTCCTAAGCGTAATCTTGACCAATGGAAGGGAAATCAGAAATTCACCCCAGGTCTGGCCGGGTCTATATTAGATAATCGAACTTACAAAAGTTCTACTGTCATATGGTTGACACAGTATGATCAAATTTTTGAAAGTTCAAATGTTTTAACAGAGATTTCTGTACACCATGGAATGGGAAGATTTCCCTTTTCTGCACTGTAGTGCGATCTTGGAGTTGGTATATTTAAAGAACGGGGGTGTGTGGGGGGTACAGGTGTTTAGGTAGGTTATTTGTGTAGTTTATTTTTTTTGTTAGATGTTCAAACTTTTAAAAGTTCGATCATATGGTATCGGCCATATGAGAGTTGAACTTTTGAAAGTTTGATTATCTAATATAGACCCGGTCTGGCCCCTATGTCTCTGATAGACAGAGCCAGAGGAAGACAGTAATGCCTAAACTAACCTCCCCATATAACTGCCAGAAATTCCTAACTAACATATTCCTTCCTAATAAATACCCATGACACACAGGGGCACAATTGGCTTGGATTGCATGGCTAGGCTTATACGGGCCCTGATGGTCTTTAGCCTTGTATTTACCTATGAGTTCTTTTGTGGGGATTCTTTTACGAAGTGTCTGCCTTGTTCTGTCTGAAACATAGTAAGTGTGATTTGAAGATTAGTGAAGATGGGGGCTCCATAAAGAAGAGAAGGCTAGAAGATAATTATTTGCAAAGGTGTATCTGGATGTGGAGGTGAAGTTTCTAGCTCTGTAGAGTAAGCCTAGTTTGTGGTGTGCTTTTTTTGTTGCCATTTTGTATGTGTGAATCAAATTTAAGGTTGTTGTCTATAGTCATGCCTAATAGTTTTGTATTGGTTACCACTTCCATAGTGGTATTATTGAAGGAGTATATTTGAAAGTTGTGTTTTTCATGAGACAGAGATTTAGGATATAAATGTAAAAGTTTGGTTTTCTTTGGATTAAGCAGGAGTTGGAAGTTTTGTAACCATTTTTCGGTGGCAGTGAGGCATTCTTGTGTAATTTGGTTGAGGTGTGTATGGTTTTTGGAAGTACATATTTGTTGAGTCATCACTGTACTGAATGAAAGAAGCATGTTGTGTGCAAATATGGAGAGAATTTGTCAGGATATTAGAGGAGAGGACCAAGGACTGATCCTTGTGGGATGGCAGTGTTGACAGGGAGAGAAGATGAGAGCACTGATTGCCATTTTACTGATTGGCATCTATCAGTGAGATAATACTTGAAATGGTTTAGGGTGTTTGCTTTTAGACATAAGGCTTACATTTGCTCTAGTAGTTTAATATGGCTGACCATATCAAAGGCCTTTGATAAGTTAAGGAATATGGCAGAGACAAGTTGACCGCTATCTCTGGCTTTGTTTACTGTATCTGCAAAAGCTATAAGAGCTGTATCTGTGATATGGGAGGGTAGTAAACCATGCTGGGTTTTAGTTAGAAGGTTTTCTTGGTTGAGGTATTGCAGGAGTTGTTTGTGGGTGCATTTTTCTAAGATTTTAGAAAGGGGAAATAAAATAGCTATTGATCTAAATTAGTGATGTCTGTAGAAGTACTGCCTTTATGAAAGGGAATAGTGTTTTTTTTTTTCATATTTTTGAGGACATAGTTTTCTTTTTTTTACTTTGTCCAAATCTTTTGGGTTTCTAATGCTATGATGGGAATGGACCCCATTCCTAAGTCAAAGTACAATTAAAATTTATGAAATTAGTATTGTTTTAGTCTTTGATGTCAGCCAAAAGTGCTCTTTGCAGCCCCCACAATGTGCCCACTAATGACTCCTTCTGCAATTCGTATGGGGATACATGGATTAGTAACATATCTTAATACGATCGTAGATGATTTTTTATAAGCCCCATTGCTCCGACTACTATTGGAACTGTCTGAGTATCTTTCTTCCACATGGCTCTCATTTCTGTCTGCAGATCCAGATATTTTATGACTTTGTGTCTCTCTGTACGCAAGACACTGTAGTCACTGGGTGTTGCGATTTCAATAATCAGTGCTACTTTTGTCTTCTTTTCTTGAACCACTATATCTGTTTTTTTAGCATCTATCTTTTGAACTGTTGGTAATGGATGATCCCATGTGATATAAACTTCATTATTTTCTATGGTGATTTGCGCCTCATGTTTCCAGTGTTTTTTCAGCCACTTCAATACCATAATGTTTTCATAATCCCCACTACAAAAGTCTTACCACATTATTATGCCTGTCAGTATACAGTCCTTCTGCCATTAGTATGTCACAACTAGCAACGAGGTGTGCGACTGTTTCCAGTTTGGTTTTCCAAAACCTACATTTGTCTGTTTCTCCCACATGTTCAATGGACTTTGTAAACCAACTTGTATATAATCCACAATCTTGGGCCGCCAATATTAATCTTTCATCTCTTGGTTTGAATTTTTCCTCTCCTCAACCATTCCTGCATTCGTCGTGATCAACATGAGGTTCTTCCAGAAGTTTTCTATACTTGCAACTATATTTATGCTTTTTCCACATTTCTTGCCTTCTCATCTGGTCCTTCTACTTATATTCTTTATTTATTTATTTTTGTACATTCAGTTGCTGCCTGATTTTTATCTACTTCTGGTGCTGCCTGATTTTTATCTACTTCTGGTTTAATTTCCATTCCTGCTTAACGCCGATATGCTTCTACTAAATTAAGCAGAGAAGTCATCTTCGATTTATTCTCCTCATGTTTCAAAATGTTCACTATGTTTGGATCTTTTGAGGTCAGCGGATATGTCTGGAGTCCCATGATTGCAGATCTATACATATAATCAATGTCAAGGAGTCCCATCTCTCCTTCAGAATGGGGAATATATAATCTTGGTATGCACTGATTTTTATAAATCATTTGGTGGGCATGAAGCATCCTTTTTGCTTTCCTATCTAATCTATCCAACACATTCTGGGGCCAGTCAATCACTCCAAAACTGTAAGTTAGGACAGGAAGAGCAAATTGGTTTATAGCTTGAATTTTGTTCTTAGATGTCAGTTCTGTTTTCAGGATTAATTTAAGTCTTCTGAAATATTCCTCACTAAGTTTTATTTGCATTTGTTTGTGTCTTATTGTTGATCCTTCATCAATTCCCAAGTATTTTTAAACTCCCTCTTGCTCATGTTCTTTTATATCACATTATTGTCACAAACTGATGTTTTCCTGGCTTTGCAGTTTTTCTGATATAAATGTAGCTTTTGCACATTGGTCAAGACCAAATGACCTTCTTATGTTTTCTGAAAAAGTTTTGACAACTTGCAGTTGTTCTTTCAGTTCCTCATCTGATGAGCCATACAGCTTTAAATCATCAACAAAGAAAAGATGAGAAGTCTTTACACGTTGTTGTTTCCTATGAGCCAAATTATAGCCATGGCCTAAGCTGTTAAGTAGACAGCTTAATGGTTTAATTGCAAGGCAGAATAGCAGTGGTGACAAAGAGTCACCCTGGAAAATCCCCTTTTGAAATGTTACAACTGGGATAATAATTTGTCCTTTATCTTGGCTTAATTGCAAAGTGGTCTGCCACTGTTTCATGGTCACTGTAATGTAACTGATCAGTGTAGGGTGTACCGTATACATTTTTAAGCACTCTTTTATCCATGAATGTGTGGTACTATTAAATTATTTTTTTGTAATCAATCCATGTCATACTTAGATTCTTCCCCTTTTTACAGTTCTCCACTATGGCTTTATTTAACAACAAATAATCCTTTGCTTCATATGACTTTCTTTTACTGCCTTTTTGTTCTACTGCCATAATTGAGTTTTCTTTTAAACGACTATAAACTCTGTCAGCATCAATTCCCATGTATAGTTTATACACCATTGGAAGGCAAGTTATTGGTCTATAATTTTTAGGGTAACTTGCAAATTCACTCTTAAGTTGGAGCATTGTTTTCCCTGTTGTTAACTAGCTAAATCTTGGTGCAAATATGTTTCAGCCAAACATTAGGTACTGCATCTGGGCCTGGAGTTTTCCAATTAGAGGCTTTTCTTAACTTTGTTTCAATCTCTCTGGCTGTTGCTTCATCCCATTTCATATCCTGTACCTTTGAACCTCTTATTGTTTCTTTAACTTCTTCTATTCATTTAGCATCTTTGTTATGTTCCACAGGATCTTCATAGTAGATACTTCTCCAAAATGCATCTATTTCTTCTTTTTTTTGGCAGTCTTTCAATTCCTTTTACGTTATTTCCCAATTCTCTATAAAACTTTTTTGGATCATCAATAAATTGCTTATTTTGTTCTTTTCCTTTATATTTATCTTCATATCTTCTACGTCTTTCCGCCTGTGCTGAAATTTTTAGTTTGTTATTTGTGATCTGAAACATTTCTCCCAGGGTCTCAACAGAAAATTGGCTCATTCTAAGTCGGCCTTTCCCAGTTAACAAATGTTTAAATAAATAAACAAACAAATAAATAAATAAATAGTATTTTTGTTGATCTGTTCCCTATTCTATAGTCTTCTAACAGTGATACTTCTTGTCTTAACTTCTTTATAGTTTTCTCTAGTCGATATTTCCATGATGGTATTCAATTTCTCCCCTTCCTTTCCCTCACTACTCGGTGTTCTTCTGGTAGAACTTTATCAGTTATTAATTTAGCTGCACAGTAATATATCCTGTTTACTTCTGTTATATTGCGTGGATCTCTATAAACAGTCCTAATTACTGTGTTGATTTGTTTTAACAGACTTCTGAATTTTTGGATTTTATTAACTTTCTGCAGTCTATTTCTTTCATTGATCTTGATATATCTGTCTATGCCTATTAAATCAAGCAACTCTTCTCTTAGCTCATTTTCTTCCAAACTGAGGGCATATCCCTTGTTTTCCAATTCCTGCAGGCATTCTATAGAAGATTCTATAGCACCTTTTCTTCAACTTCATCCTGTGCCATCCGTTGCTCTGTCATATGGGAACTCACTGGCCTATCACTCCTCAACATTGACTGCATCAGAGTTTCCACAGTTTCCTGTTCCTTCCCTTGTTGTCTAGCTTCAAGTGAACATTTACAATGGTATCCTGTGAAAGGCTCCAAATTTTCTTCATATGGCACCTGACCAATTGTTTTCTGTTCTACTGATTTCCCCTTAATTTAGATATCCATTACTCTATCCTGTTGTGATGCTTTCTGAATTAGATTTTCTACACTGAATCTTTCACTTTGCAGGTACTCCATGACCTTAGTTTGTATTTCTTTAACTTCTCCATTACTAATCTCCTTTTCTACTTTTCCTCTTTGTCTTCTTGTTTTTTTGTATTGTAAAGTTTTCCATGTCTGTATTTCTCTTCAAATATCTTTGGTGTTGCTCTTTTTGTATTGGTTAGTTTTGCGTTCTCCTTTGTATAAATATTACACCGTATTAAATCTCTTTCTCTTTCCCATGTCCATATGTCTTCTTCAGATGTTTCCTGATCTTCCTGTTTCTTCCTACTTTGGGGACTCACTCCATCCTGCTGTGATATAACTTGTGTTAGGCCATCTACACCAAATCCTTCACTTCACAGGCACTCCATAACTTCAGCTTCTATTTGTTTTATCTACTACTTTACTAATCTGCTCTTCTATATTCCCTCTTTGTGATATTATTTTTTTTATTGTGAAATTTTCCATGTCTGGATTCCTTTGCCTGTATTTCTCTTTGAATATCTTTGGGGCTGTCTACTTTACATTGATTAATTTGGCTTTCTCCTTTGCATAAATATTGCACTATATCAAATCTCTCTTTCTTTCCCATGTCCATATTTCTTTTTTATACTTTTCAAATATCTCTTGGTTTTGTTGTTTATATTTTAGCACTTCCTCAGATCCTTTTTTCAAACAGATAAAGGTTTCTTGATCTGTATACTGTTTTTCACAAATCTGTTTTATTAATAAACACAAATTTTCATTTGAAGCTTCTGACAGTTTTTCTTGTGGAAGTATTTTTCTTTCCTCTGATTTCTCTCTTAATCATTTTGCATATCTTGTGTCTGGAAATTCTGGTCTTTTTGCATAATAGTAACAGTACATAATTTCTTTCTTATCCTCAATAGTCCACTCTAGCATCTTTATGGCTCTTCTTTGGCCTGTCAGTTTTTGTGAGTTTTGTGGACTGCTATTTCCTTCTACAACGAGGGGGCATCTCCTCTCTGGGCCTGGCCTGGCCCAGTGGTGGCAATGTTTCTGTATTTTGAGGATTCTACACTGTCATCTTTTCCAGTCCTGTCATCAGTGCGCCTACCAAGATTGGGCAATTTTTTATCCTGGTCTTGTGCACCCAGATATCTTTTTTTTGTTTTTGACCTACTTCTGTATATAAATACAGTCTATATATCAGTGTCGACTTGGTGAGATTTTGTGAAAATAGTGTCCACCTCATGAAGGTACTCACTAAGACTTGAGGATGAATTTAATTTCAGCACTACTACACTCCTTTGCTTGCTGACTTTTCATCTCTCCATTCGGACATAGTTTTCCTGTTTGGATCGATTTATGAGTATGGATATGGGGTAACATATGCTACTTGCTGTTATTTTAAAGAATTCACTGGGTTGATTATCTGCAGATGCAGAGCAGATTTTTAGTTTGCTTAACTCATTCACTCCAATGGAGCTCAGGAAGTTTTCACTGCAACTTCCAGTGGGCGGATCCTAAATTTTTTGACAGAATCAAATTATTATTTATTACAATGGTTAAGCGCTTTTTATTTGTACATTGACAAACTTCGTCAGACCAACCATTCAGTTGTTAAAAATCCCTTAAGTAACCATTCCAGAGTAACTTAATATTACTTTTTAAAATTCCAAAGCTTCCTTTTGGATTGTCACTACTACATATTGTAAAAATCTGTTAATATAATAATACTACATGTTAATATACATTAAAAAATCATTGAGCCTGCCTACAGAAACACCGTAAAAATAAAAATAATAATAATAATGATAAAAAATGGAAACACGAGATTAAATATTTCAACGCTATAAGATGCTATTAGGAAGTTAAATTTAACTAATGCTTTGGCCAAGCATGTGCATATGTATCATGGGCACAATTTCAGGTTTTGTGGTCTTCAGCAAGTTAATGAGGAACTTAGAGGGGCCCGTGGATGCTGCACTTGGAAAGGGCTGAGTTAATGTGGCAGTTATCCGTATATTCCTATGTCTGGCCCGGGCTTAATGATTATTGTGCAATCAACAGTATATTGAGGCTAAAAGCTTTACCTAGATAATAGAATGTTATTATAGTTTGTATATACATATTTCTTGTGCATGTATTCTTGTGTATATGATCTTATAGCATTTAAGTATTTATTTTATGTAGTAGTGACAATCCAAAAGGAAGCTTTGGAATTTTAAAATGTAATATGAAGTTTTGAATTCCCCATTAATGACATCACTTCCTTTGGAATGGTTACTTAAGGGACTTTTAACAACTGAATGGTTGGTCTGATGAAGTGTGTCAATGTATAAACGAAAAGCTCTTAACCATTGTAATAAATAAGAGTTTGGTCTGATTCCTGGTCATTTTTGTTGCTATTTCTACAGACTCAAATTATGTCCTTACATTTAAATAAATGTTCATATCTCTGGAACCATAGGGTTTATGAAAGAAGTATAATTGGTGAACTGTTCAGTACAAACTGTTTTTATCATGGTAGTATTCTTTAGGTTCTAGGTCTTAAACTGACTTTTATAAGTCACAGTAAACAGTAACTATTACATTTGTAATATTTTGTAAACAAGTTAAAATATCTCAGCAACCACTCAATTTACACACATACTGTCAGCAGCATTTTATTCATCTAGCTTACAGCTTTCATATGAGGTTAAGGAGTTCTGTCTGTGCTACTTGGTTGTTGAGATATTTAAAAAAAGTGAACATTATATCTATATAAATTAATATCATAAAAATAACAGTTTATATCTATTTACCTGCACTAGGCAGAGGTCAAATATTAATGTAGCTGAGTTTGCCGTTGTGTAAGCTTTAATATGAAATCTTGTAAAACATTGTAGATAGCATGGTTTTGGAATTATTGGTGCAGATATGAACAATAGTAGGAGTTAAGTGCTGATGTACATGGAGGCGTCACTTGAATGTACTATGACTAAATTGTTAGTAGATGCTATGCTGTCTACAAAGTAGGTATTAAATTGTGTACCAGTGTTCAGAGGTGTACTATTTGAACATTTATTGGGATAATATTTTTGCCCTGGTTGCAATATTTTCTTCATGGCTGATCAGAATTTTCTTGGGATTGGCTTTGCAATTATTTTGGGATTCGCTGTAGTATGTTTTTGTATCAGAGATTATCTGTCTTTTGACCTGGTTATGAAGACTTTTATATTGCTGTCGACTTTGTGTTTTTTTTCTGGCAAATTTTCCAGGCTTTGTTTCTAGTTAGTGTTAGCCTTCTTGTAGTGTCAGTTAACCAGGGTGCATCTCTTTTTCTTTATTATTTTATTTCTGGGGGGGGGGCATTTTGTTTAAGGTGTTAAGAAACATTGAGCTAAAATTCTCAATGGTTTCATCAGGGTGGGATATTTTTTTAGTATATTCCAGTTTATTGAGGAGAGGATATTTTTGAATATCTGATGGTTAAAATTTGTTGTGTTACGAATAGTGTTTTATAGTTTGCCATTTTGGAGGATTTTGTGTGTAACAGTATGTTAGATGAGGTAAATTTAGTGGGATCAGATACTAAGATCCAGTCTAGTATGCCATTTGAGTTTTTGCTAAAGTATGTTGGAGTCAGTATCAATTAAGATCCAGTCTAGTATGTCATTTGAGTTTTTGCTAAAACTGGATATATTGTTGCTACACCACCACCTTTCCTTTTAGTTCAGTCATTCCTAATAACTTTACAGTTTGGTGGCAATATTTCAGTGTTGCAAATATTTGATTGCAGCTATGTTTCTGTTATGGTTAGGATACTAGCTTTTTGAACAGCTATCCAAGCATGGAGTTCTGTGATTTTATTATAAATACTTCTAACATTTAGAGTAATGAAAGCTGGTTGACTGCTATTAGATGGATAAGGTGCTGTTTGATTTTGTTCAATACTATTAACTCTGTTTTCTTTTGAGCTTAGTTTTATTGGGCCTGGATTAGGGTTAACAATGGCACTGGTTAAGATTTATGTGTGTTGAGTCTAACCTGAATACAGTATTACACTTGCCTAATAAAATTACCAAGAGCTACAGAAGAAAACATGCGTACTTACTTTTACAGTTAAGATCTGCATGCTTAAATTGTTACTGATCTATAGATATTTTTTTTCAGTGTTGTTCTAGCATGGGATGTTATTGTAAATTTACTTAATTGTGCACGGAGTGCTTTAAGTTTGAAATATAGGTGCAGTGTGTCCTTTTAGATGTTGGCTGTTATGATATTAACTTCAGGTGGGGAAGGTTTATCTGGTAGGTACTTAGTTGGGGGAGATGATAGTGTGAATCTGGTGCCTTCAGTAACAGGTGAGGTGGCTAAAGCATAGCAGTGCTAGACTCAAGCCTATAATTAAGCCATTCATACTGTTATTGTTACCTAATTTGGGAGTGATAGAAATAGGGTAAGTAGTTTGGGAGAGAAATTGTGGGTTGTATAAGTAATATTTGTTTAGTACGTAACGGGTAAAAACAGTTAGTGGTTATGTATGCATTGAAAGTAACAAGGAAGTAGTGATGAAAGGCTGACCTACAGCTAGGAGTGATGAGTAATAAGGAGCTAAATGATGACATAATCTTAAGGGCTACGTGTTTAAGTTGGATGGGGGGTTAGTATTACCGACTGGGTGGCTGGATAGACTAAATGTAGATGAAATGTGGGGATGTGGGATTGGGAGTAGGGCAGGGGACCGATGAGCTGGGCCCACACATGGTGCAATGTGCTCTAAAATAAAGTGAAGCAGCTGGATGTAGAGGAATTTACTTGGGCTATGGGGCACAGAAGTGATTTTGAATTTGGAGCCACAAAATCAAAAGTAGTTGGAGAATGACTGAGATGAGGGATGGACCAATCAGGTACTTCAATGGACTGCAGTTACTCCCCTACTCAGATGGTTTACCTCCAAAAACCATCAGTGAGGCAAAATGTTATTGTTAAGGGCTTTTATTGCCTTTCCAGGGAAATTTTACACTGTTTGGGTAAAAATGTTAATGTGTTAATTTAGCTTCACCTTCAGCAGTATAAGACCTGTGGGTGGGTGTGGGGATGTCCCTCCAGCAGATTCAACACTACAGTACAGAATACCCTGATTCATAGGTTAGTACTAAGGTAACTGCCCTTGCAGGCGATTTTAAACCTAGCCAATTATCCCTTGTGAGACTCAAACCCTGCACTTTGTGTTTGCAAGGCAAACACCTTAACCATTAAGCCACCTTTAATGCAAAAGTGAGGGAAATAATTGTTTAGTTTGATTCTTAGAAACTGCCTTACACAGATTTTAACTGAAGGCATTGCTTCTATTTTACTTATACAACTGAAGGAGGGATTCAACTGTAGAAATTCCTTTGGTAGTGTGATTATGTTAACATTTGCTGCAGCAGTTGTCAGATGTACTATGTGCTCAGTACAATAGATTTTAACTAAAGGCATTGCTTCTTTTGTACTTATGCAACTCAAGGTGGAATTCAACTGTAGAAATTCCTTTTTTAGTGTGATTATGTTAATGTTTGCAGCAGTAGTTGTCAGACATACTATGTACTCATTACAAGCAGAGTGAAGCAACTAGATGTGGAGGAGTTTACTTTGGTCATGGGGTAGAGAAGTTACAATTATTGTTACAAGTAATCCTTGGAATATACAGACATTCCATATATTCTTTAAAAGATATGACAGATTAACCTAACAACATGGGGTTAAAGTCAATATGTTGCAATTAAAATTTAAAAATTATATTTGTTGAATGTGAATATATAGGTTGCTTGTGAGAAATGAACCCACTTAATCTGAATATAGTATTACATTTGCCTAATACAATTACCAAGAGCTACAGAAGAAAGCAGGCAAACTTGCTTTTACAGTCAAGATCTGCATGCTTAAATTGTTACTAAGCTATAGAATTCCAGTATATTTAATGCAGTCATGTTCATTTATACTGCATACATACCCCTTCCCTCTCCCAGTCTCTCCAATCTCTCGACATGTGCCTCTACGTTCACTGAAATTTCTTGTGCAGCTGTAAAGTAAAGAAGGAGAAAAACAGAGACATGAAAGCATTATGCATGCCATTCTTGCCTATCTACACCCTTCCATTTTAAGTTACGTTATCTGTATACTTGCACAACTGTATGATGTCAGCAATTCTAAACTCATCCAGCCACTGGTTGAGTTGTGCTGGCTTGCACTATTTTAGGATACTGTAATTTTGTGTGGTGTGCCAGTCACACGGGAGACAGCCTTGGCTAGGCTGTTCAAAGCCACAGCCTTAAACTGAGACCTGGTATAGTTCTCCTGCAGCAACCTATGGCTGTAGAGCTTTATGAGTAGTACAACAAATAGTTTAGACTCCTATGCATCCCACATCTGTACCCTGAATATGGCACCATCCTTCCCTTCTCCTACCATGTCTGCAAAGGTCCTCCAACAATGGTACAAGTAATTTTCTGCCAATTTGTGATATGGTGTTTTACAACCAGTGCTCAAACACACACATAACCATGCCAACCATGTCTGCATGATGGTAAGCAAGGAAAAAACATTGCCAGACAGAGAGAGAAAGGGAGTTTATGAAACAGCAAGGATAATGTGACAGTTGCTATTGATAAATGCCATGTTTGATGCTATACCTGGTTACACTTTATGCAATGCTGACCACTGAAGTGCTAAATGATTTGGCTTTTAAGCCATGATTTTGGAGAAATCAGTAAAATGACTAGACAGATATTTTGTATGTACTTACACACTGTACATTGTGGGATTCAAACTGATAAAAAAACAGAAAGCATACATTTCCATATAGGTGATTTTTCCTCATTGCCAAAAAAGAAGTGCTTGGCCATAATAGTCATTACAGATATGGTTTAAAGATTGACTGGTACTATAGGTCCATTAAGACTGCATGTGAGTAACATTACAAGGTCATGGCTTATTCATTGTCATCTTGATGCAGGACTAATGTCTGACAAAATACTGGAAATGGGAAAAAATGTCATACATTTAGTAATCAATTTGTGTTTTGTGGTACATACCCCACATAACATTCTGTTCCACAGTAGACAATAGTCAGTAAACTATTGTGTCCATCACATATGTGCAACTGCATTTTTTATTATATAATCATCATTGCCATGATAAACCAGTTACCTACATAATACATATGATACCTACAAAAGTATGTCTATGCTATACATAGCTGTTGGCATGTATTATTACCTTTATAATCACATTTTTTGGAAAAATTACAGTGGGACACCCTAACTAAAAATGGTTTGTGCTGGATTAGAACCCTGGCTTACCTGTGGTCTGACCATGAACTCATTTACTTACACCTGGTGTCATAGGGAAAACTAGGCAGCAGGTACATTTTCCACATTAAGTACTGTCCAGAGTGCTGATGGCTGCTCCTCGCTGCTGAGCCTGTTTGTGTGAAAGAAGGCTAACCAGATTAAATCTTACTCTTTTTTCATTAACAGTGAACCCTGCTTGCACATAGGTAGGCAATGCACAAATGTAAAAGGCAATAGCAAATATATATTATTTGTATACATAATTATTATACCCATTCCTCAGTAAAAGTAACTACTGTGGGACTCCAACCCAGCTTTATTGTTCTTCTCTATTGTTTAGCTCAACATATTTACATCTTGTGCTGCAAAGCCAGTCAGCTAACAGATGTAATTTCTACAGTCATTAGCATCTATGTTGCTTATTGCTGTGCAATGTTGCTTAGCATATTTGCACCTGATAAGGCAACTGGCATTACATTTTCACATTTTTACCCATTAACCATGTTTGAGCAAAGCCACATGGAATGCAAATAAACTGTCTTTCGGCTTTTGCTGGTAAGGGGTTGCCACAGTAGAACTCTGGTCTACTAATGATTGGCAGTGAATTTTTGCAGTGTCGAGTTGCCAGCCCAGTACCCAACCTTCAAAGAAGGCACACCCACACATGCTCGCACCTACCTGCATGTCTTTAAATTCACTCGACCGTGGGGAAGACATGCAGACTTCGCACAGAAGGCGCACCAGTCAAGAATCGAACTGGAGAGCCTCTTGCTGTTAAGCAACAATGCTAACCGCTGCACCACCGTGGCCTTACATGCCATGCAAATGATAAATCCAAAAAAGAGAAAGATATGATAAAAAAGTGAAACAAACCTTGAACAATTAGAAGGCTCTAGATTTGAACTATCAGATGATTGCACATACAAAAGACATTTATAGTGGGTTATCACTTTTTGCCCCAGACTCAGCTTTGCAATACTAATGAAATCATGTGCATAAAAGCAATTCATATTTCATATTCAGTATTAACAAGTCATACACTTGGACATTCTCAGTTGGTTATACATGTGTGTCTAACATATCTAGTGAAATGAGTGATCTTACAAACATTTATGAGTATGTTTCCAGAAATGCTGTATGTCTTCTCTTTGTATTCTGGTCAGTCTTCCCTTATCTCTGCTTTAATATCAGACATGCAGTAAATAGTGCATTTTCTATCATTTTGCTTTAAAGGTGTGATAAAATACACACCAGTAAACATATTTTCATCACAGATTGGAGATTTGTGCTATTATGGATAAAAATATACATTTGTAGTGTTTTGCTTTATTAAAAGCTCACTGAAGTTAGTTACACACTTTGTAAGTGTATCCTCACTGCCACACCCACTGCAGGAAAGGGTGTCTAAATTGCTGTTGTTTTTCATTCACTCACACTAATCATTCACAGTTGCAAGCCATTAGCACCTAACAATGGCATAGAACCTACACTATGTTTACACCAGCTACATGAAATCATACATTTGGTATTCAGCAATTCTAATTAATTCACACCTTATTTGCATCTTCACAGTGCTTAGAGGGCTGAATCTACACTATAAAAAAGGTAACCATGTAGCTAGAGAACTTGAATTTGAGGAGACTTGTTTATTCAAAGTAGAAAATTGGTATTTTTGAAGAGTGATTTCTCTGCAGAGAAGCCATTTATTTTGCCAAGGTATGCTTCTATTATTAAAGGACATTTTATATTTTGTAAACTGTTAGAAATATATTTATACAACCAGAAGAAAAAGAGCTTTTATCTGTATGCACTTGTTATACATCACTGTTTGTATGGGCAGCTCTGGCAGGCATTTACATTTGTGAGATAGACAGGATATACTTTCTGCGCAACTATGGTCTTAGCATTTGCTTTTTTGAATTTCATATGTTATTGGAGAGAAATGTAATGTACATGTCACTGACACTGGTGTTATGCTTCTAAGATGACCCTGGGCAACATCCACAGGACTGGTAGGCACAGTGAAAAGTGACTGTCATTCATAACTTGATTTCTTTACTATTTATAAATGATAATTTCCATCAAGTAAGCAATGACATAACATTTTTGTTGGAATGTGTAGGGGTGCAACCTACCATTCTGTTGTCCTAAATGAGAAGTGTATTTCAACTGCTTTTATGTTAAAATATGTAGATCACCTCATCATTTTGTTGAAAACATATATACATTACTTATGTGGCATTCCTTGGTTTTACAAACATTCTTTTGTATCTAGGGGAAGAAACACCTATTATTCTGTTGTCCAAAATAGAAGTGTGTTTCAAGTGCTTTTATGTTGAAAATATGTTGAAAGCCTGATAATTTTGTTGAAAGCATATACATATTACTTATGTGGTATTCCTTGATTTGTACAAATCTTTGTTTGTGTGTGGGTTGGGGGTGGTGGAGCCACCTAACATGCTGTTGTACAAAATGAAAAGTGTGTTTCAAGTGCTTTATGTTGACAAATGGTACACAGCCTGATTATTTTTGTGAAGAAATACATTACTTATATGATATTAATGAGTTTTATCCTTCTCTGTTTCAGGCACATAGGATTATGACACCCAAACCTACAAATCCATGAAAACCCCCTTTCAGTGATGCTGAAAACGAGGTTATCACCCAGGATCTGAGGTGGCATGGAACTTTCCTGTTTGAGAGAGGCAGGAGAATATGGCTTCTGTGAAATAGTTGCTGATGTGAATGCAGTTGGTGGTCATGACCACAATTATGATCAGGTGCAACATTGGGCCACTGATTTAATTTCATCAGTATGGAGGAGGATGGCTACATCAGCTGGCTATGGGGGCTGGTCTTCCTACTGAGCCAACACTGACACCAAATGAGAAGTTCCTGTCCACTGTCAGAGATCTCAACAGCTCAAGGAAGCCTTTGCACTATGAGCTTGATGCTGGGGCTGATCTGCCTGTGAGGCCAAGGGTGTCCCAGGAGCATATTCCAGGTAAGCTTACATATGGCAACATTCTATTGGCTTGTACATTAAAATATAATTTTGCTGCTACTGCTTGTACATGTTTTCTCTATCTGTACCTATTGATAAGTCATACAATTATACACGTGAGTTGTTCAGTAGACATCAAGTTTCAGTTAGATCTACTTCTTACAGGGCATATAGGCGACTGTGTAATCACTGTACCTGTGTTATATCCATTATGATGATTACTTGCCCTCCTTTTATTGCTTCGTTTCTTTCAGGTTCATCCTCTCTCCAAAGTGCTGAGACATCTGCACATGGTAAGCAAATTTCTTTTGTTTTTGCTCTTACTAAGCATTATTTATATAGATATTATCTGTATGTCTAAGAAGCATGTAATGACTGTGTGTATTGATGTAGCATTTTGCAATTGTTTAAACAGTGTCGATGTTTGTTCATATATTTTGGATTAATATTTATGGGAGTAGTAATTTCATTCCTGTGTTTGCTGCACATTATCATAAGTGATCCTGATAGCTGCAGTTTTCATACTCTGATGAAGATGGCTAAAAAGAGGCACAGTTGGGGGGGGGGGGCAGAGGTGAAATCTTGACACTGAGGTTGTGATTCATATATCCACTGGACTTCCTTCAGACAAAGTCAGAATGCTTATGCTTACCCATTCCACTGAGCCCTCAGATAATGGACAGGTTAAGGGTGACACAGTTGATCAGGGTAGTGTGATTACTGTGATTTCAGTGCCATTTGACTCTGGACTTAGCCAAAGTGCTGGCAAGGTGCTACATAGGAGGGTTGGTAGGTGTGCTTAGAGGAGGCCTGTTGTCTGCCCTCCATCAGATGCTGGTGTGTCATTATATGCTACTCAACATATGTTTAGGGTCATCACAAAGGCATAGGCACATTCCTCTAGGGCTTCAGAGGACATGCTTAGGGTTCTAAAAGTGGCACAAGCTGACATACATGACTGCCTCCACAGTGTGACTGATTCAATGGATCAGATGAATGCCATAATGGAATAGGAAGTGTTTGTGATGGAATGTCTGCTGGGAGGGGGAGAGCATCCATGTGACCAACGGGCCACAATATCATCTTGTGTTAGCCATCGTGGCTGTGCCTGATCCCATTCCTGTAGTATTACTACTTCCACTGCTCTGTCAGTGGTTGAGGTGTCCACACTCAGATGTGGAAGGCTATGGGGTTGTAAACCTGGGCATAATCATGAGGGCAGCTCATCCAGCACACATTGATCATGTTCAGTTAACACCACACATCTGACCATGGGCCTGGACATGTCAGTGCAACTCCTGGCAGAGCCAGTTCTTGCTGTTGGGGGAGAAGATGGCAATGAACTGTTACCTCTACTATGCATGGTTTACAGTTGTCCAACATGCTAAGGCATAGTTTTAGCATAGAGCTTGGCTGTGTTCATGCAGACACTCACACACATATTTCACATTGAGTGCCATACAGACAGACACCCACACATACCAGCTACATGAGTCATTAATGAGGGTTGTTGGTCTCAGTGGCCCTTTGATATTATTTATATCCTGATTGTCTGTGTTTTTTACTTGCACACACTCACTACATTGCTGTCAGCCTTGGCCTTCTGCCATCCCCCAACCCCCACCATGTGCAAAGGATGATAACTGTGCCATCACCTTGTTTCTATTTTTTTGATTCAGGGTAACATATGTATATTGTCTGATGCACAGGGTGGATAGCTAGGATATGTATTGTTGATGATATCTGGACATTTTTTCAGATTTCTTACAGCATTTTAGTGTTGGGATTCACACCATGAAATAATTGATACAACAGTCATGCTTATTGCTCCACTTGTGGGAATGTGAGAATAAGTAGAGTTTGGACTGATTCTATACTGGCTATTTTAGTTGCATGAGCCTTACTGGCTGATAAACTGCAAATATATATTACAGAAATCAGCCATGTCACATATTGATGTCATTGCTGGACGACTCACACGTTCTGTTTATGTATATTTTCAAGTAACAGTATGCAGGTATTCTGCCATTCATTCATGTTCTTACAGATTTTTTTTTCTTTTACAGGTTCAACACTTACCTTGATAGTTCTGCAGTTACAAATACTATTGTCTGGTATTGACCCTAATAATTGCAGTATACAGCCATTACATAAGTAAGTAAAGTTTGTGAGCATTGCCTGGCATCAGTTTTACTGTATGTATGTGCATAGGATAACATTTGTGCCCCTTAGGTAACCAGCATGTGTGATATCAATTGCCTTTTGGCCAGGGTGAGGGCATACTGTGCACTCCTACATTTACCTACACCTACTAACATCCACAGTAGCTGGTGGTTCCCCCTCTGAATTATCACTTGCATGTGGCTGTGGTGACCTTGCCATTGGTGGTGGGATGTTTGTTGCTGGCCCTTGGTGTTCTTGTTGCTGGTATTTTCAAGGAATTAAATACTATGACAGTACATCCTGAAGATACATCCTGTATGCTTTATTTTCCCAAATCATTACTGCTATCAAAACGTCTGTCATGCAGGGTTTATTTCTATGAACTAGACAGCCATAGCTCTAATAAAGGTTAAAGTTTGAATGAGCGAATGCTCATATGAGTGAACACTTTTTTCTATTGTAAGAAAAGTGACAGCTCATATGAGTGAGCATTCTTTCAGATGGAGGTTGTGTAGGCAGCCTTTTGTATGGGATTGCAGTGGAGTAAGGGAAGTTGCCCTTAACCTGTTGTTGTGCGATCTCAGAGTTAGCATATACAACCATAGAGTATGTGGAACAATGCAGGAGGGCTTGTTCCCTTGCAAAAAAAAAAAAAAAAATCATTTTAGTTTTTCATATTTTGATCACTTTAGATTCACTCTAAATTAATTACTCTTTGAAATATCACTTTTGTGAAAATGTGATATTTCATGAGACACTCCTAATAAGATAGAAGAATAATTAGAAAACCAAATAAAAGGTAATTCAAGACTGAATCAGAAAAATCACACTCTTAAAATACCATCACATGCCGTGACCAGACCAACAGGGTAGAGCCATATGCAATGGAACCCATCTCCCCTCCTCCTATCACTATCTCTTATAGTTACTGTTTACAATGTAGTACTTGTAAATGAGGTAAGGTTCCAGTTCTGTTATAATTTAATAACTGAATTGTTACAACATTAAACATGCCAGATAGCAAATCTTTCAACAAATAATACTCACTAGGTTAACAGTTACTTCAATAAAAAAATTAAATGTAGATTAGTTTTAGAGGCAATAGTATGCTTACCCAAAAAATAATAATAAAGATGCATCCAGCTTATATCGCAGTTTGTTTAGAATTACTATCGAGCACATTACAGACTGGGAGATAATGTATAGACAGTCCCTGGGTTAAGGACAAGATCTGTTTTTAAGTCTGTCCTTAAGTCAAATTTGTATGTAAGTCGAAGCACATAACATATGGCTCTTATTAACGTCATTTAGTTAAAAGTTTGCCTCATTCTAGTATTTACTTTGCTTTTCTTTGCATATAAAACACTTTAGAAACACAGATAAAAAAATCTTAAACAGTCTGTATCCTGTAGCTATGCTTCCTTACTTCCTATCAACATAACTGGTTTAAGGCATGCTGTTATTAAATCTAGTGTTTATCAAGGCTTTTTCATACACACAAAGTACTCTCAGTTGTACAGATTTTTACAGAATGCCCAGATTTTTGGCTCATATTTTTGGCCCGTTTTTCATAAAATTGTGGATGTCTAGCAAATGTAGTGGCAAATCATTAAAGACTGAAGTTAGAAAATAATGACAGACATTTGAGTTTCAGATTTCATACCCTTCAGAAAATTCATGATAATACAAAATCTGTTATTCTATCAACTAAGTGTGTGAGAGCAATATTTATTAAAATTGTCCCACCTTTACTTATGGCTTTGTCCTGATTTCTTGTTCTAAGAGGTTTGGAGGTGTTACACACACACACACACACACACACACACACACACACACACACACACACACACACACACACACACACAAAACACACTCGCGCACAGAGAACACAAATCATTTAAAATATGCTTCTATTGTGAGCCTTTGTCACCTGTTAATTTTAGGCTTATCCAAATTCCTTGAGCTAAGAGGAGAGATACACAAACCCATACCTCTCAGTTGTACAGATTTTTTGCCTCATATCTTTTGGTCTATTTCTCATAAAAATTGTGTTTTTCTGGCAAATCATTGAGGGTTGTAGTTAGAAAATAATGGCAGCTATTCGAGTTTCAGACTTAATACAGAGCAGAAAATTAATGCTAAGCAAAACCTGTTGTTCTATCTACTTTCTAAGTTTGTAAGACACATATTTAAAATGTGTCCCTATTTTTGGGCCTTTTATTTAAAGCTTTGTCTAGATTTCCTGCTGTAAGAGGTTGAGAGATATGGGTGGAATATGAAGTCCTCTGATACGCACACACACACACACACACACACACACACACACACACACACACACACACACACACACACACACACACACACACACACACACACACACACACACACACACGCACACGCACGCATGCACACACACACACACACACACACACACACACACACACACACACACACACACACACACACACACACACACCATACCTCTCAACCTCTTTCAGCAAGAAATCTGGACAAAATCCATAAATAATGGTGGGACAAAGACCACAAAATAGGGACATTTTTCAAATGTTGCTCTTACAAACTTAGAAAGTTGATAGAATAACAGGTTTTGCATTAGCATGCATTTTCAGAAGGGCATGAAGTCTGAAATTCAAATGTCTGGCATTGTTTTTTGAATTTAATCCTCAATGATTTGTCAGCAATTTATCCGAAAACCAAAGCTTTAAGAGAATTAGACCAAAAATATGAAGCAAAGTCTTGGCATTCTGCGAAAATCTGGACAGTTGAGAGAGAGAGACACACACACACACACACACACACACACACACACACACACACACACACACACACACACACACACACACACACAACACACACACACATGCCAGGGAATCGCTCCCTCGCTCTCACTTTTCATTCTCTCTCTGATACACACAGTCTCTTCCTCATGCAATCACACATACATTCAATCACACATTGCTCTCACTTTCTCCCAGTCTCTCTCACACACAGTCACCCCCTCATTCATACCTGCATTCATTCACTCACACATTGCTCTCACTCCCGAGCTCACACACAGTCACTTCTTCATTCATACCTGCATTCACTCACACATCACTCTCACTCTCTGTCGACCTCTCTCACACACAGTCACTTCCTCATTCATACCTGCATTCACTCACACATCGCTTTCACTCTCTCTCACTCGATCTCTCACACACACAGATTTGGGCAACTTTACAGATTTTATTTTATTTTGTTTTTCACTTTATTACTGACATTGGTCAACCTGTTTGTATATATGGGATGTCCGCATGTTGGATGTCCGTAACCCAGGGACTGCCTGTAAATCACAAATTTAATAAGTAATGAGATAAATGTGAAAATCGTTAGGTATTTTTTACCTCTAATTATCTCATTAGGCCAACCATTGAGTACAATGTTCCTTTGGAATTCATCTATTCAGACACATGCAACAACTGTAATTGCCACAGAGATAACTTACTAAAAGGATACGAGGCCTAAACATCATGTCCTACATGGACTGAACCAAAGTCCTGTCACTATAGTCAGTATCCTACAGACTGCTAAGATGTGACCTGTGTCTGGTATATAAGGTAACCTCCAACCAAATAACAAGTGAGTTACTGTACATCATCAAATCAAATGGCATCAAAAATGCTCAGTTTAGCAGCAACATCAACAAAATTGTTTAGTGGGACAGGTATATGTCACAGAGGATGCAACTTTTCTGGAATACATTCCTAATCCACACAAAACCAAAGCTCATCCCTGTCCATATTCAAGTGCAACATGGCTCTATGGATAGGAATAAGAAAATTCACATCAAGTCTGTACTACTAATGGACAAAAGTAGTTCCCAAATGCTTTATCTCATACATGGTTCCTCTGAAATGATTTATGCTATGATATTAGTTATTTTCATTAGGGTAATATAGATGGGTAAGGTCAAGCTGTATTCAATGGGATGGATTCATTTCATCACCAAAAGGGAAATTGGCTTGGTTTAAAATTGTCCACAGGGGCAGCTAGCCTAGTACTTCCCTATTAACCTATTAAACTTTAATTAAATTTAAATAACAGAAGATTATCAGGCTTATTAAAAAGTAAAACAAAAAAAAAAAATATATATATATAAATATATATATATATATATATATATATATATATATAAATAAGCACTACAGAATCCTGAAAGCCCAAAATCCGGAAGACCAAAATCTCTAAAGTTCAAAATACTGAAAACTCAAAATACTGAGAACACACAAGATACCAAAACTTATTATATTCCAGCACAAGTACATACAGAAACATATTAGCCTTCAACTATATGCAAGGGGGTAAGCCCCACTGCACCCCCACACCCTCTGCTACATAAATATATAAACCCCGAGATTGCACTTCAGTACACTAAGTGCAATCTTGGAGTTGATATATTTAAGTAACAAGGGGTGTGGGGGGCATGCCCCCCCCACATGGGGGTACAGGGGGGCTTGCTCCCTTGTTTATACTTGGAGAAGAGTAATGTGATTTGTCTTTTATTTGTTTCTGTATGTACTTGTGTTGGAATATAGTATGTTTTGGTATCCTGTGTGGTTTCAGTATTTAGAGTTTTGAGTATTTTGAGTTTTCAGTATTTTGAACTTTCGAGATTTTGGTCTCAGGATTTTGGGCTTTCAGGATACTGTTGCTCTCTCTCACTCTCTCTCTCTGTATATATATATATATATATATATATATATATATATATATATATATATATATATATAGATATAGCTATATAAAATATTTTAAATGGGGAAAACTTAATTTCCTGCTATTCTATACATGTGCTTAAGATGTAGATCTACCTAAGCTCCACTAAAAATAACTCTTCAACTAGTAAAACATTATATCTACATTTTAAAATAACAATAAAGATGAACAAGGCTAGTGCATCATAGAGAAATAAAACAATTGACGCTAAAATAAATACCAAACACACTCTAAAACATAAAATCTGTGAGATGAGTGGTTTCATGCCTACATTTTAAAATAATGTTGGCTTGAGGAAAATGTAATGGAATATTTGATTTTAAATTTAAAGAGAAATGGCAACTGTAAAACATTACAATAAAAGAAAAACAAGAACAATAAAACTGAATTAAGTATTAAAGCTAGTTATCAGGTATATAAGAGACTTAACATTATAAAATTGTTTACATTCAGTTTACACACTATAAACCCTATAATATCATTAAAGCCATCATGCATACGCGATTATGAGCACTATGACCTAGAGATAAAGGATAAGTTAATAAAAATTGACTTTCAGACATATGTCTATTAAGTGATATGAATCAACCATGTCTATAGTAAGGTATGACATACTATATATGAATAAGGTTTATAAATGTGTATTTAATGTTTACTAAACCATAGGTAAAATTACATAATGTACAAATTAAAGGATAGTAAAGCATGAGACATTTAAATTAATAGATGAGCTAGCATTCATTTGTCTTTCAGTTTCTTTGGGGATAAAACAATTTTCCATTAAGATGTTTCAGCTTATTATTTAAGATATCATCATGTTAAATCCATTTATTTGGGCAATGGAAGAAAGCTGTTTTTCTAAATATATGTCATAGCATCTTCCATGGAATTAATTATTTTGGGGCCATCAAGTAAAAAGATTTTTAACTTCACTGGAAATTGCAGATCAACTTTAAAGTTGGTTTTCTTTAGATTTCTAATAAGAGATTTAATATTTTCCTTTTTTATGGATTTAACAGGATGATTAAAATAAATAAAATAAAATAAAATTATATTAACTTAGAAGAAAAGTCAATGTCATATCTGATGAGATTATTGTCTATCTTGACTGGAGAGTGTGACCAAGTAGTTCTCAAAATTAAATCTTTGTTCAAAGTGGAAATTAGTTTAACTATAATGGATCTAGGTGGGGGGAACCTGGTTTATTAGAAGGCTTAGTCAGTGACTTCTGATCTGTTTCAATACTATATGGAAGAGCTTAATGTAAGTTTAAGGTGTTTAAAATCCATGAATTTAACAAAACAATTATGTTGCCTCCTTCAGTTATTTCTGGCACAACTGAAATACATAAGTTGATTCTACTTGACATATTTTACAAGTCATCAGTTTTCTACAGTAGCCTAGTATTATGCCTAAGAAGGAATTCACTTTGTGTCTCATAGGTTCAACGTTTCACAGGTATATACTAGGCTGATGACCACCAGTGACCACCAGTGTTTTTATAAGTCTAGTCATTCAATCCAACCCATATTTGTCCCAGAATACTTTGGATGCCTATATGGTGAGAGTATGTTAGTAAGCAGGTAGTTAAGGGTTATGAGTGTTTGGGAGGTATGTTAGTTGGGCATTAATTTACTTACTATCATTCTCTGTCCATTAGAGAAATGGAGACCAGAACAGGGGGTGAATTTGCAATTTCCCATTCAATGATCAAGATTTTGTTTGAATAGAGTAAGGGATGAATGGTGCTTCATATGGATGGGGAGCTTATTCCACAATGCTGGTATCTTTGAAACACATGTCTGTCTCTCCAGCATATTGTATTTACATTGCACGCAAAGTTCAGGTCCTTGCACCTTGTGTTTCTGGTGCTGTTTGTTTTGCTGATGTGCAAGAGATCAATCCCAGCTGGATATGAGGATGACTTATAAGCCAGGTATAGGTCACCTCTCAGTAACCTGTAGGAGACTCAATACAGAAAGAGGGCCTTAAGGTGATCTACGTGGGGCAGGGTATTTATCCCCTGGATTCTCCTGATGAGGAACCTTTGAAGGCATTCCAACTGTTACAAGTGCCTGATTAGGTACATGCCAGAGTGGGCTATGCACTCAATAATGAGTAAGATAAGGGTTGAATATAGTGGTACTATAGCTTCCTTGGCCCTGGATGCCATGCCCTTACTTATGAAAAGAATGACATAGAATGATTTCTTACTATCTTCACTGTATGTTGGTTGAAGGCCAGATTACTGTGTAGAAATGTTCCCAAATCCCTAACTACCAGGTCACCTCTTAAGGATATTTTATCAATAGAGTAATTAGCTTAGTTGGATAATTTCCCAAAGGGCACTATAATGCATTTCTTCACATTGAGTTTTAATTAATAGCTTTTGCACCAATCATTTGTTTGTGCTAGACCCTCTTTCAGTATGTTGGTATTGTGGAGGGAATCTATGATAGCTTCCAATTTATAGTCCTTGGCTAACTTGGTGATACAGAGGCCATTGACATTAGCCTTGACTTCTGAGAAGTAGATAACAGAGAGGAGAAGGCTCAGCCCAGAGCCCTGGGTACTCTGCTTGTGATCGGTCTCCTGGTGGATGTGGTCTCACTGATTATGACTACTTGATCCTATCTGTGAGTCAGACAGCAATCCAGCAAGCTATGCAGGGATTTATGCCTATTTCTGACAGATTGTCAATAATAACTGAATGGGCTATTGTATTGAGAGCCTTGTCCAGATCAATATAGGTGGTATAAACCATTTTCCCCTCATCCATAGCCTTAGTGACCCTTTTAAAGAAGTCTACTAGGTTGAATGAGCAAGCTCTTCCCTTAACAAAGCCAAACTGAGATGGGTCTAGTGTCTGTAAGTGGTCAATGTCCTTGTTGATCATTTCCATGATAAATCATTCCATGGCATTGCATATTAGCCTTGTCTGACAGATTGTACTGTAGTTCTCAGGGTCATTTGATGGTCCACCCTTATGAAGACAGTTGACCATTGTGACTGCCCATTCATCTGGTATGTAACCTGTTTGAGGATTTAGTTGAAGAGTGCCTTAAGTGGTCCTGCTGAGTCATCTTTTAGGCTATTTAGAAGGCAACCAGGGATATTGCCGAGGCCCACTGATGCAGTATTTTTGGCCTTAGCGAACACTACTAGAACCTGGTGCCTATTATGGGGGGGCAGGGGTGTCTGCTACAAGGGATTTCATAGGGAGTTGCTGGGAGAATGATGGGTGAAGTTACAGCTAAATTTATCTGCCAATACATTCGCTATGTCACCCTTATCATTGAAAGTTGTGCCATTGTATGCCCAGTTATGCACACTGCTGAGTGTTGCCTTTAAGGTTCCTGACATAGCTGAAGATGGCCTTAGTCTGGGAGGCTATCCTGACCTCATAATTGTCCTTACTGGACTTTATTAGACCTCATAGTTTCTTGTTTATTTTAACCAAAGAACTCCTGTCTATATGGGAGTTGCTTTCTGATTTTGGCTATGATTATTTTCCTTTTTATATATACCCTGTTAAGGTAAGGATTACACCAGTGGGTTTTGTTTTTGGTGTTAGATTTGGGCTTACTACAGTAGGTACTGCAGCTCCACTGCAGCCATTTACATGTTTTTTACAAGGTTTCTGTGAATAATTCTACATAGGTAGTTGTGTTCTCTGGGTTTGGAGGAGCTGTGAATTTTGACAAACTATCACTTAATAGGATGCAGTTTCCTTTAAAATAGTTCCTAACTGTTATAGGTTTAGTTGGGTTTTCTAGGTTGATTTTTATTTCAAAGGAAACAGCTTTGTGATCTGACCTCTCCAATGAGGACATGACACAGAGGAGAGTGCAATGTTCTCCTTTGTTTGTGAGTAGTTGGCCCAGTATGTTTTTCCTGTGGTTAGAGTGTGCACTATCTGGTCCGAGAAAGTCATGTTGATTAAGTCCATAAAACACGTCTATGGGTTTGAGGCAATGTACATTTCCCAGTCTATAGAGGGTTAGTTAAAGGAATGAACTCCAGAACATCATCCTGTTTAACCAAGCTGGAGCTGCATTTGTTACTAATGTTGATTGAGACATCTCCCCCTTTAGCCATTGTCTGTGCTGCTTTTGGACTAAATCTGTGGAAAGCAGTGTAGACTTGCACTGCTGAAGTAGTTTATGTGGCTTTAAACTAAGTCTTGGTAACAGCTCAGATCTCCACATTCTCCAGTGTGAGGAGGGCTTGTGTAGTATAGAGTTTCTTGTATAAGCTCCTAGCATTGAGCAGTAATACCTTAAAGTTTGTTTAAGTTTTTTTTTTTTGTTATGTTGGTCATTTTGTCAATTTGACATTGCCTAGATAGGCTGTAAGTGGGTGGATAATGCTTTAGCTAATATCTGAAAGCCCAGGGTGGACAGGTCCAGACCATCCTTAGCAAATCAGTGTGGTCTTTTAACCATGTTCTCTCATGCTGATAAATATTGGATCCCTGGAGTGACAGCAGAAACTAAGCTAATTATTACAATCAATATTTTTCTGTTCATACTGTGGCATCATCCTTGGTGAAGGTAGGATGCTGCTCAATGCAAAGCACATATTCACAGAGAGCCATAATATCTATTTTCTTATATTCCATTGAGGTATGTCTCAGGTTATTTGCACTGACATGGACTATGCTAGAATCATATTGGTACCTGGGGTACAGTGACTTGAAGGCATACATGATATTGTGGATCATAACTTCAGATAGGCAGCTAACAATCATCTTTGCCTTATCCAGTCTGGCGAGAGGGGCTTCTGTGTGTCATATAATAGAATTCCCTTTGACAAAAGTACTAGGTAAACTGTCAGCTTGTCTTATGTGATTTCTTCTTGGGGATCATTGGGTGTAGGCTTGTGTGTGGTATTAGGTTTTGCTTCTGGTGTGTGCTTTAGTGATTGCTGTGGATAGGTTTTTCTATTTTATGGCTTAGGAGGTCTTTGAAGGTTGGGAAGGTTTCTTTTAAATGCCTCAGCATATGAAGGTCTATGATTGTGGTGAGCAGTATGTGTGAAAAATGCTGTGTGTGTGTTCTTGACAACTTTGTTTGTAAGTTAGATTTTTGCCTCCAAGGAAGTTATGTATGTACATCTCTTGCATGCTGTAATAGTTTATTTAAGGATTAAAAGGTTGTCTGAGTACATGAGACAACTGCTACATTGTCTTAGGATGCAAATATCTACCAAACTTGCCAAAGAGACATTAGGAAATTGTATACCCATGTTGTCAGGACTCATATTAGAGTTAGGCCATTAAAGTTTAGGGACTTGGTTTTACAGGTGTCACCAGTGTGGTGTCTAGGGTTAAAGCTAGATGACAGATAGGCAGTGTAATGATGTGGTACTAGTCCTGCTCATTGAGGTGTCAGTTAGATTCCCTAAGCTTAGCTTTGTACAAAGCCTATCTGTGTTGCAGGTTAAAGTATAAATAGTAGCATTATAGGTACATTTTACTAACTATGTGTTTGCTACTATATAGGGCACTGATAATTGTTGCTGCAAATGTACATAGGTTCATAGGTTCATAGGTTGGTACCAATCCATCAGACCTAGGGCTTATACAAGCCTAGCCATAACAATTCCCTGGCTATTTCTTTCCAGAATATTTGCTTCCCTGGTCCCCTGTCTAGCAGGGCAATTGACATGATCCCCAGGGTGAATTTCCTATCTCCCATCCAGTCGTCAAGGTTCCTTTTGAAGAGAGCCAAAGAGGCACTCAGCTTGACATGTATGGGCAGTCTATTCCAGAGTATGGGGAGTCTCTGGGTCAGGAACCTATCCCTCCAGCATGTTTTGTTCATTGTGATGACCAGGTTTAGATCCCTGGAGTGTGTGGCTCTGATGGATTGGGATTTCTTTAAGTGTAGCATGTCCAACAGTACTGGTTTGACATGGCCTTGTATGTTAAGCAGAGATCACCTCTGAGTAGGTGATATGTGACAGAGTATAGCTGGAGTTTTTTTAGATGGTCAGCACAGGGCATCTGTTTTAGGCCTGTGATTCTTTTAGTAAGGTATTTCTGTGGCCTTTCCAGTTGTTGCAGATGTCTTGTGAGATACATACCAAATGGGGCATTGTACTCTGTAATGGGTCTAATGAGGGATGAGTACAGTGGGGCAATAACCTCCTTTTTTCTGGATGAAAAGCCCTTAATGATGAGGTGTGCTGCATAGAAGGATTTCCTGACTGTTGTGGCTATGTGGTTATTGAAGGTGAGACCACTGTCCACCTGTGTCCCTAAGTCCCTTATCACACTTTTGGTGTTTAGTGTACTGCCACTTATGTGGTAATTCATGGGGACATGTTTTTTCCCAAACGGGATAACTACATTTCTTGGCACTGAGCTTGAGCCCATGGCTCTGGCACTAAGCATCTGTTTCTGTAAGGCCCTTTTGTAGAATATCCACATAATTTGGCAATTCAATAATGGCTCCCAGTTTGCAGTCATCTGCGAACATTGTTAGCCAGAGTCCTTAGTGTTGGCCTGTGCTTCAAAGAAGTAGATGCCAAACAAGAGCGGTTCCAGGACTGAACCCTGAGGTACTCCTCTTGTCATTTGTCTGGAGCTGGATTTGGAGTCGGCTACTTTTACAGTGTGGGTTCTGTCAGTAAGCCAGTTGGCAACCCATTGTGTGATGTAGGGATTATTGCCCAGCTTAGTAAGTTTATCTATGATTCCAGACTGGGGGATGGTATCAAAGGCCTTGGTGAGGACCAAATAGGCTGTGTGGACCACCTTACACTCATCCATGGCTCTGGAGACTGATTCAAAGAAGTCAATCAGGTTGAGGAGACAAAATTGGCCCTTCACAAAACCAAACCGGGTAGGGTCCAGTGTTTGAAGGTTGCCAATGTCTTTGTTTATAAGTTCCATGATAATGTGTTCCATGGCTTTACAGAGCAGGCTTGTCAGACTGATGGGACGATAGTTCCTGGGATCCAAGTGGATTCCTCCCTTGTAGAGTGGGATAACTCTAGCTGTGTGCCACTCATTGGGCACGAAACCTGAGGTGAGGCTATGATTAAACATGACACTTAGGTGAGGTGCCAGTTCATTTTGTAGTTCATGTAGTGTGCAGCCCAGGATGACGTCTGGTCCCATGGATGCTGTATTCTTAGCTTTAGAGAGTGTATTTTTTACCTGTGTGGCCGTGATTACCAGAATTTGGCAATCTTATGGTATTGAGATGGGCCCTTTAGGGGGTGAGGGGGGGGTGAAGTTGGCACTGAATTGATCTGCCAGGATATTGGCAATATCCTTGGAATCAATATATTTAATGCCATTCTGTTGTAGCTCAGAGCAGATCTGAGCATTGCCATTTAGATTCTTGACATAAATATATATATATATATATATATATATATATATATATCTCTCTCTATATATATATATATATATATATATATATATATATATATATATATATATAAAGTAAACTCTCAGTTAAATGAAACTCAAGCAACCAGAAAAAAAAATTGAAGAAACACAGTACAATTTTTATGTATTGCACTTTCTGTCCCACCCTCACAGAAATATACCTTACATTTTTAGAGTTTTAGAGTTTTAAAAAGGTAGATAGGAATACATTCCATTTCTACCCAACCTAAGAACAATTCAAACCAAACAAATAGTATAGGGTACAGTTTTAGTCATGCCTAGTTTTAATAGTAACTCAAACAACCAGAAACTACAGTTATCTGGCATCTACCAATCCCCATGGGTGCCAGTTAACAGAGAGTTTACTGTGTGTGTATCTATCTATCTATATAAAGGGAGATATATATATGGTATTCTTCCAGCAAGCTTCCTAAATTTATAAATAAATCAGCAGTAAAGAAAATTGTCACTGCTATGGATCTGTACAATATTGCAGATGTGTATGTGACTGCAGCAGTTCTCATACACATTCCTTCTTTGCTTTCAAGCTGTGATTTTTGGTTTTACCCTTCATAGATTCTCACAAGGCCATTAATCTATTATTTTGAAATTAAATTATGTAATTACTATTATTTAAACAGGATCTTGCACTTCTTCTTCTTATATTTACATGTCAGAAGCTTTTAAGATTGATAATTTTCATTGTATATTGAATATGGTATGAATTTAAACACAGACCTTTTGTGTGCTTTTTAACCCCAAATGTGTCAAAATATCCCCAGATAAAAAAAGATTAGGTTCTGTATCTGAGTGTAGTTTAAATTCAACATTTTCATTTTTAATTGTCAATATTTCTTGCCAACAGTCAGAGCTGTACCCTTGTCTCATTGGCTCAGAAGTATTTTTACACTTCATCAAACCACCTTTTTTCAGTTTCATACCGGTAATAACTTATGTTCATATTTTGCTCAATAACATGCAAATTATTTTGAACACATTTTTCTTCATTTTTTTATACATCTTTACAAACTTGTTTTCTTTAGATCACATAGCAACAGAACTGCCAAAAGCAGGACACTGATTTTTCTTATGTTTATAGCATTAATTTCAACTGAATCAAATATTTTTTCTTAAATTTTTTTTTTATTTTTCAAATATATTTGGATGAATTCCATAGTATTTATACACAACATCTTAAATAACTATGTACACTATTTACATTAGCCGGACACTATAACAGATCTTAATGTATACAGTTACTTTATAAGTATGTCCAATCCATTATCAGAGTGTCTAATCAATTATTGTATAGTGTCAATCAATTATAAGACTTTTCCCCAAGGGTTGTTGATAAATGGCTTTGGATAAATTCTTAGTTCTTTAATTTTAATTTCTAGTAAGGCTGTGGTCTTCAGTAGGCTGTAGAAGTCTTCTAAAGTTGGTATTGCATTTGTATTCCATCTTCTTGTTTTACACTTCCTTGAAATTGCAAGTATAGTCCATATTAGATACATGTTTGACCTATTCAAATGAGGACCTTTGTTCACATTTAATAATACAACAGCTTTAGTTAAATTTATTTATTTTATTTATTTATTTTACATTTGTTGACCGGGCTAGTCTAACAGGATATATGTCCATTTTCAGTAGAGGCCCGGGGAGAAAAGCTCCACATAAGAGGCACTAACAAACAGTAACATTAAACTTCAGTTACAGATTATTTGTCAGACAAAACAGGTGTTACATGATAACTTAACATTCATGATAAATAAAAAGAGAACAAATAAGATAAATTCCCCCCACCCTTTGGATGAGATTATTTTTAGCTGTAAGAAGAAAAAAGTATTCAGAAGACTGTGGGGAATTCCCAAATCAAAGTTATGAGTAAGGCACAGGATAACAGACTAGTTATAAACAGAATTGGGTGAATTAGTTAAGGGGCAGTAAATACAATGATTAATTAAAGCTTGCAGAAAGTTATTAATACCATTCCAAAATGTCTTAATTTTAACACAATCAAAGAAAATGTGGTTCCAATCTGCACTGTGTACTTGCTCACATCTCCAACATATTTCTTTTATGGAAGAACTAATTTTACTGATTCTATCTGGGATTAAAAATACTCTGTGCAAGCATTTCTAATTAAAAAAATTTCCAGTATTGTGTAAAGGATTTATATTTTATTGATAATAAGATATTTGTTTTAATATCTTCAGTTAACTGTAATGAGTGTCCTTTTGTTATATATTTCCAATATGAGGTTTTGGGTGTTGTTTTATAGTTTACCAATATTTTGTAAAATTGTGAAATACTGTTTCCCATGTCAAAGTCATTATATATGATTTCATATATGCATTTCATAAATTTACATATTTCTTTAAATGAAGAATTGTTAATTATTCTACTTAAATCTTGCAAATATGACAGAATACTCTGTAAAGTTAGACAGTCCTGTTGTGGAATTTTGTATGTTGTTTTTATTACTTGCATATCTAAAACTTTTAGTTCTTTGATACATTGGAGCCAACAAACAAATCCTTTCTGTTCCCAGGAATTTATAATTTCTCTATATATTTTATGTTGAAAGTTGTTTGTGACTATAAATGGTGTTAAAAGATCAAACCAGATTTTTAAATCTATATTTGCATTAATAATTTCCTAAATGAGTCAATGTAATAATTAATCATATGAGTTTTAGTGGGTTTAGTTATGTTATATTGTATACTAAAATATAATATGTGCCATGGCAAATTGTTTTTATCTGTTATTTGAAATTTGTTTTGTAAATCAAATTCATTTATTGATATTACAGTAAGCAATTCTTTACAATTTGCAGAGTAATTTGGACTTATCCAAATCTGAGATTGTTTTAGATATTGATGCTTTTGTATGTGTTTCTATATCAGGAAAATTTACTCCTCCCTGTTTCCATGGTCTGATATGATGTATTAAAGCTATTCTGTTTCTTTTGGGAAACCATAAAAAATTTTATTAGGCATTAATTTATTTCATTAAGTATATTCCTTTCTGGTAACAGTTGTATTGCTAAGGCTATATATAGGACCTTGGGCAGTAAAACCAGTTTTATTAACTGTAGCCTATCTTCAAATGTTAATACTATTTTGTTCCATTTTTCCACAGAGATTTTAATTGTATTGATTATAGTATTGTAATTTTTTAGACTAATTCATTATTATCCTTGCATAACTCAATTTCTAGATATTTTAAGGTAGATTCTTGTTTCCCTATGTTGTGACCCCCCCTAGTCTGCAGTTCTTTTTTTATTTAAAAATAAAAATGTTGATTTTGATTTATTGAAATGGAGTTCTGAAGTCATGTGAAATTTGTCAAGTAATATATCTAATTCTTCTAATGTCTCTTTTGTATTAGATAATGTTAGTAATATGTCATCAGCAAATAGCATCACTTTAGAATTATATTGTTCATAAACATCTATTCCTTTGATTTTTATATTGTTACAAATTGAATCTGCCAATATTTCAATAGCCAGAGTAAATAGAATTGGTGACATGGGACATCATTGTTTAGTGGCTTTTGTTATATGTATAGATTCAGAGGTAAAAGGATGTAACTTGACATATGTTAAATTATTTGTATATATATATTCTTTAGGAGATGAACAAAGGATGCAGGAAATTCAAATAGCATTAGGATTTTGAATAAATAATCCCAATTTAGGGAATCAAAGGCTTTCCCTATAAGCCAATTATGAATATTTATTTTCTTTATTAACATAATCTAAATAAGAAATTAACTTTTTAATATTGTCATGTGTGTGTCTATGATATATAAATCCAGTTTGATCAGTATTTATTGTTTTGGATAGTGGTATTTTCATTCTGTTAGTTAATATTGTCATAAATGTCTTATAGTGATTATTTAATAATGATATAGGTCTATATGAGATACAGAGGTTTGGGGGATTTGTTTTCCTTTATGATTGGTGCGATTAAGGAATATCTCCAAGAGGGTGATATTAAAGCTTGTGACTAAATTTCTAGCAGAGTTTTATGGAAGAGGGATAGTATCTTTGAAGGAAAAAGTTTATATATTTCCATAATTATGCCATCTATACCTGGAGCTTTATTATTTTTATGCTCTTTTATTATATCTGTCATTTCTTTGTAAGATATGGGTGCTTGCAGATCTAGTTTTAACTTTTCTGGTATTTTTTTTATATTAGAGCATTTTTCATCTAGATCTAATTGATCAATATGTATATTTTCTTTTTGGAAATGTTCCATATAGTGATTTCTATAAGCATCAAGAATGTCACCTATATCCAAGACATTTTTCCATTTCTTTTCATGGAAGATACTTTTAATGTTATTAGCTTTTGATTGTATTTTGATTCTTGTGGATAAATTATGTAGATATTTGGGAGAAGTGGGCAAGGTATTAATTTTTAGTTTTTCTAAACCTAAACTAGTTTTATGTGTTAGAATGTCATTGTATTTATTGTTTAATACTTCTACTTCCTTTTTCATCTCCAAATGATTTTGATTTTTTTCAGCTTTTACTGACAAAAGTTTGGATTGTAGATCTAATAATCCAGAATCCCATTCTCTGATTTTTTTATACCAAGTTACAGTTTTACCATATATGTAAGCTTTTAATGATTCCCATATCATTATTTTATTTATCTCTGTGATGTAATTAATATCTAAGAAGAACTGTAATTCAGATAATAACCAGGGTTTGAACTCTTTAATTTTAGTTATATGTGCTGGACTTCTGGAGTTAAAAATTAATGGCTTGTACCCATTCTGAAGTTTAGTATCAAGACTTGTTATCTGAAAAGGGGCAGGGAGTGATTGAGAAATTAATGATTTTAGAGTGTAAGTCATGGGCAGCAAATATTTTATCTATTTTAGTTTGGGTACCAAATCTATGATCTTGATGGGAAAACAACAACGATTTATCTTCTTTAAATTTGAAAGCATCTACAAGATGAAATGATTCTACCCACTTGTTTAAAGCTTTCAATACAGCAGATGTGCGCAGCTGTCTTTTATTTGTAGTTTCAGAAATATCAAATATACAGTTAAAATCTCTGCCTAATATTAAGTTGCCTTTATAATTATTGGAAATGAAATCTAAGTGTTTTTTAACCGTTCCTGTTCCAATGCCTAGGAACCAGCATAGATTGGCTAGGGTCTATATTCTGTTATTATATTTAATTATTACTAATGCCATAAGGCCTTCTTTATCTTCATACTTATAAATGATTTCTGGGTTAATCACATTTGTTTTCCATAAAATTGTTACCCCTTTTGTCTTTGTCTTATAAGTGGATTGCTTCCATATCATATATTCCTTAGGATTCCATTTGTAATTGTCATTTGGTTTGAAATGAGTTTCTGAAGGAAGACAATTTGTGCTTTGTTCAGTTTTAAATATTTCAGTCAATTTGATCTCTTGCTAGGATTGTTTAAGCCATTGGTACTTAAAGATAATAAAGTTAAATCCATCTTAGGTTGTTTAGACTATGCATTTTTTGTTTTATTGTGACTATTAAACATTTTCATCTGATAACTATAAAGTATATGTTTCAGCTTTTAAAGGAAATTAACAGTTTTATACTTTGGGTGTTTACCAGTAAAGTAATGTTTTGGTCAGGCATACTAAAAATGTTTTTGTGAAATAACACACTTAAATTAATAAATGTTAACAAAACTAAGATCCGCACTATCCATGGAATGAAAATCATTCCTAATCTGATGGATAAACCTAAGTCCATCAAATTATCACTGATACCTTGACAATCCAGAATATCTGTGCTCCATAAATTGAATTATCATATGGAGAATATTTGTAATAGGAATAAGCAATATTTATATTATTTTGAACGGATATAGTACTATTGTAGATTAGGTAGAATTCTAATAAATACAAATGTCTACTTATTGTATAAGCAATTAATATTCACATGAAAGATAGATGACACGCAATTCAATCATAGTAAAGTAGGATGTATCATATATAAAACCTCAGTAAAAGATTATAGCACACAGATATTTAACATATTCACCCTTATTGATGAAGTCTTTCCAAACTTATTACTCAATATAAATAGATGGTAATAATATTTATACCTAATGTTTATAATATAATGTATTTTACTGGATATATCAGAAGTTATATTTCATTGTTTGCCAGCATTTAAGTAATCAATTTGTTGCTAACTTAAAGCATCAAGTTTGTTTTATGTGAACATTGATGAAAGTGCATTTTAATTATCAGTGCAGCCCTCTTCCCCCCATTTCCTACACATAAGGATTTTCATATCTGTCATTTCTTATTATAAAATGAGTGAAATTATAGGTTAAAAACAACACATTCTCTTATTGTGATCAATGATTACAAGTTCCCTTTCCATATTCATAAATTGACATGTTATGGCATATACTGAACATTTTTAGATTTAAATGGCAACATTCTATTTTGTATAATCAGCAAAGGTTAATGTGAGTGATTATTGTCAATTTAATACTATTTGTTCAGAATGTGATTGTTACATTCTGTGACATTCCTAGTTCAGGCTTCTATTGTTTCCCTTGAACAACTTTGTCAGTTGGATGTCATGTATAAAATATTAGTTACCTTGGTAACAGCTTAAGTATTATGTATGGTCAAGATGGGTTTACAAAACCGCAATTCAAGTTAAAGCAAATATATGACTTGTTATGTACATGTACTTATATGAGAAAATCATCATGCTTCCTATTGATGATCAATATAGTGTATGTCATTTATGACAAGTTAAGACAGTAGTGTTATTATACATAATCCCATGTTATTAAATCCTGTCCTTAATATCTAAATTCAGCAGACTGCTTCATCTTATATAATGATTATATATTTTATGTCTAGATTTACTAAAATCATACATTACATAACTATTGTGTGTATTTTTTTGGCTGTTCCTTAGTTATTTGAGAGACCACAAGCTGTAATGCTTATTCTTATTATTAGTTCCTTCCAAGCATACAGTCCATAGACTTTAAATTATGAGACCCTTACAGTTTTTTATCTGTTATAAGTATATTTCCATCCTTACATACACAAATATCATCACTTTAAGCATGGGCAACAATGCCCATCCAGTTTTGCCAGAATACCATTCACTAGTTCATGTGGTGTGTTTCCAGGCTGTTCTTAAAATATCCAAACCAATATTTGTCCTGTTCCATTTTAACAGCCTGTTCCATGCAGTGGCTACTCTGCCACTGAACCACTCAACACACCTTTCATTCCCACAAATATTTGCATGAAGGAAATCTGATGACTTTCTAGCACTTCCCAGCAACCCCAAACACCCCTAGAATCAGCTATCCCCATATGCCCAACACGTCCGAACAAGCTCACCTCCCAGACCACTGCAAAGGGTAGTGCACAAGATGAAGTGCTCTTAGTCTTTCACAATAACTCAGACTTCCACTCCTATGCAAGTCCTAAATGTGTTTGGACCAAAATACATTTTATATATAAAATTGCACTTATTATTTTTTTTTTATCAAGAATCAACTTAATGAGCTAAACAAAGTGTTGGGAGACCATCAATATGTGTACATGTGGTTTAAAACAGCCCTTTTATTATATATATATATATATATATATATATATATATATATATATATATATATATATTTTTTTTAAACCAAAAACTTCATTGCCGAGAATCATCTCAGAGGCTCCTCAGAACCATTAAGCATTATTGTCACTCTGTCTCCATTACCATAGTAACCTGGGAGCATCTGTTTCTGTTAGTGTGTTTGTGTACTGCATACCAGAGGCTCGTGATGCACTTGAAGCAAAGCTTCACTTTACTGCAACTTCAAGCCTAAATTTCATCCCTTTCAGTGAGGCAGCAGCCAGGAACAAAATTGAGAGCAAACAGATAAAAAAAAAAAAAAAACTCCCAACAAGCCGCCAAAAGAGATAACACATTCTTCCAGCCTTCCCACCTCTCACTCAGCAGATGTATAAACAAAGTATTCTCTGCCAAAATATCCCAAATCACAGTTTTATCCTCCCCCTTCCCCTGGATCCAGGCTAAAAAACAAATGTCTCTTCCTAATACACAAGCATCAGTAAACCTTGATCACAAGCCTCAACTCACAACTTCCCGAAACAAAAACGGCAACATACAACAGCTGCCAGACACAGCTGCATCCACACACACCATGTCAAGCTTAATCAAACAGCACTCGAAGCTATGATAACTGCCATAATTGACATTAACTATGTTTAGACAGAATAATAATGACATTTGTACTAGCTGCCAGACACGGCTGCATCCACGGACACCATATCACGATTGATCAAACAGCACTTGAAGCTATGATACCTGCCATAATTGATATTAACTATGTTTAGACAGAATAATGATGACATTTGTACTAAGAGCTTGCTACTATTATTTAACCACGATATACATGGCATTTCTAAATCATACTTCAACTGAAGAAGGCATTAGTCTCCATGACAGCATTTTTTTTCAAAATACTCTACTGTTACTACTATTATATATAATGTTAATTTGTTACATTTGAGTCTGAACTCTGATGAATAGCACCTTGCTGAATTAGTTAATTAATTACTTAAATTATTATAAGTAAAATCAATGAAAAATGAACAAAATAAGTATTCATTAAGTTCAAGTAGGGGAACAGAAACTTCTATGTTTGTATTATATGTTGCTTTGTTTGGATTATATATAATGTAAATAGTAACTCATCTTGACCTACCCTTGTTTGTGAAGAATTATTGGATTCTTTGAACATTCTGAATAAATCATTACGGTTTCTCAGTTGTTTAAGAAACCCTCCTTTTTTAAAATAAAAACAGATGACAAGTGATGGACCATATTAGTTGATACTTTGAGAGATGTAATTGTAAGAGTTATTTTTTGGGACAGCTATCTTGGAATCAGTTTTTTGTTTCTTTCTAGCATCAATCCAAGGATTTGTTTCTTTTATTCTTTTAAGAGTAGTGGGCATCCATTCCATTTCTTCTGGGATAGACACTGTGCTGTTTTTAATGAATATAGTAGCTTCTTTTAAGTCATTAAAGGTTCTCATCTCATTGGCAAAAAGTATTTTTATATTGGCTGGAAAGGCCAGCTGTGCATTAATGTTGTTTTGTTTCAACATTTTTATTATTGGCCAGACTTTTTTCCTTTTGTTCTAGTATCCTGGAAGAATAATCATTGTCAAACCTTATCAGGCGTTGATTGTATTTTAAGGGTGATTTTCTCCAAGCAGATTTTAATATTAGTTCCTTGTCTAGAAATGAAAGTAATTTTATAACTATGGATCTAGGTGGAGTATTTGTTGAGTTAGAAGCAGGTTTCCTCAATGCTCTATGTGCCCTTTCAATTTCAAATGAAAGTTCCTCTTTCAAGTCTAAAAATTCAGGAATCCAGGTTATTAAAAATGAAATAATGTCTTCTCCTTCAGTGTTTTCAGGCAGACCAAAGATCCTTATGTTGTTTCTCCTTTCTATGTTTTCTAAGTCATCTATTTTGTTAAGTAGCCATGTATTCTGTTTAAGCAGAAATTCTTTTTGGAATTCTTCCTCTTTGAGTCTCCCTTCAATGTCATTTAGAGAAGTTCTCTATATTTGTTATTTTGTATGGTGTTGCTGTAATAGTTCCTTAAGAGTATCAGTCTGTTTTTGAGAATTTAATTTGAGGTTTTCTAAGTCATTTTAAAGTCATCCATCTTCAAATATAGTTCCTGTAAGGCAGATGTCATCAATTGCAGTTCTTTTTTCAAAGCAGCATCTGGGTGAGAATTCCTTGAGTTGTTCATATTCAGTGACTCAATATATCTCCAAGTTACTTGACAAGAAAATGTTTGTATATCTCCACTAAAATAGATATTATATAGTTTAGTAGTTTATCTATAGATTTCTGATGTTTTAAACTTGAACATAATAAAAAGTTTCCTATATTATTATACTATTTTATGGAGCTCTCAAAATTCACTGCTCTCAGTTGGCCATCTAGGCTCCGCTCCCTTGAATCAAATATTTTGTGCACCTCCTGACTCTTTACCTTTTCTCCATTATGGTTATAGCAAAGTATCCCTGTATTCTTCATGCATTGTTATTTACATTTAGTTTACAACATCCACTTCCTTTGCACTTCTTTTTGATACATAGTAGTAAAGCAACTCAGTCTATATACATCAATTGCTTTTAATGAGGTTATGCTTGCTTATCTTAATAGCCTTTTCCTTACTTGCTCATTTTCTATTCCGCAAAGTATTCTGTTGCTGCCTTATTTTGCATCCTTTTTTCTCCATCATAGCCTTGCAATCATTAGCCCACCCATCAATGGAAGCTGTCATATCATAGATTTTGTTTCTGAGTTCTTGATCCAACCCTTGGTGGATAATGTCAGCTGCTGCATCATTGTTTTGACATGGAATACCCTCTGCTTGCATACACACCATCCCCAGACACACAGAGCACACAGCTATGACAGCTACTACACCAGCTCTTATTGCCAAGCTTATGTCCCCCATTCCTATACACATTCTTCTTGTGCAGCCCTCAACTTGCATGAGAGGAGTTTGTCAAACCAGCATTCCCCTCTTCCTTGGATGGGTGAGACAGCATAAGCCATTCATTCCAGTCCTCTGCTGCCCAGCTCTTTCAGTTCCTGAGCTGCTAATTGCACTCAGGTTTAATATACTTATGCACTGTCCAAAACATAAGCTCCAGAAAAAAAAGGATTTTATCGATGTTTGTTACTTGTGGTAGGCATTTTATCTGAGTCACTAAGTCTGTTCTATATGTTTTAGTTTGTTTAATAAACATTCAACATTTTATGGCAGTTGTTTATTTATATTTTTATTTATTATTTAGTAGTTGTGTATATTTACTCAGATTGATTTGATAAAAGGAAAGAGTATAAAATAGCATGCATTTCCTTACTGCTAGGCATTAACATATTTATTGCACCCCACACACACACACACACACACACACACACACACACACACATATACATATATACACACACATATATATATATATATATATATATATATATCTAGGATGTTTGCTCGACTGAGCAAATGTCCGAAACCATAAAACCCGAACACACTTTAACAAAAGCACTTTTATCGAAAAAGTGCTTTCGTTAAAGCGTGTGACAAAAAACCCCCACTACATTTACATTTTAGCAGGGGGGGCTGTGCCCCCCACACCCCCCCTACATTAATATTCTCCCTCCAAGACCACACTACAGTGGAGAAAAGGGAAATTTCCCTTACCAACACCGTAGTACAGCCTCGGCAACAGTCATACTTACTCGAAAGTGCTTCTTCGGTGAAAAGCACTTTCATGTAAGTATGCCCGGCCATTTGGATTTCGGTCATTTGCTCAGTCGAACAAATGTCCTAGATCCATATATATATATATATATATATATATATATATATATATATATATATGGATACATAGATATATATGTGCATATGCTTCAGGCAGAGACACTGTTGAGATAAGGCAGTTTTTCTGCTCTGATAAAAAGAACATTTTTAAATTAAGGAAACATGCATCCTATCATAACTGAAATGGTCCTGCTGTGAATTCAGAAAGAAAATGACATTCTACTGACTAGACCAATGTCTCCTTTATCCCCTTGTTACTAAATAGCGTAAGCACTGATCTCAGGTATCCATTCATAAATTATGTCAATATGATTCCAAAGCAAGATGCCTGGCTGCTACCTGGTTTGTGAAAAAGCTCCTCTGACTTTTGATACATTTGACAGGATTCTTCTTTTTTCAGGTTCTCTTTATAAATGTTCATTGGATTTTTATCTTTGCCAGTATTCATATTTAGTCAATAAATCCACATCCAAGATTTTTTTTCGTATTTTCCTGTCATAAAAATAAAAATGTACTCTAAAAGAACTTCAACTCTGTCAAGGTGAAAAACTCCAAAACATTATTGCAAGATAATTTTATTAAGAACGACCTGCAGATGTTATGACAAATGTACAGGAATTGTCTTTTAGAATGGATAAGGATATCAAAATGGTCTGAATCAAACAGGACAGCAACAAACAAATAAATATATTGCAAGAGATAATGAAACAACAATAGAACTCTAAAATAAAAGACATGGAAGACTAAATCTAATTGAAGGACTGTTTATAGGTACAGTGCTTTATAGTATTTTCATTCTGTGCTCAGCCTAGATATTTAAACTATTTCTCAGTGGCTCTCATTTTATTGCATTTTGCTATCTCTGTTCTGAAATTTTCCCACACACCTACCCTTTTCATGTTATGCTTTTAAACTAGGAAGCTTTTTAGCTGCCCCCAACATACTGTATTTTTGGCCTTGGAGGCTCCACCTAGTCTCATATTCTGTATGCCAGGCCATAGAAACTTCTCCCAGTTTTATTTTCTCTGCTTATCTTACTAGGTACTGACAGATGAAACTGTGAAGGCCTTCCCATTAGACTGTTATTGTACTTTGAAACTGCCATAAAGTGTGTGTGTGTGTGTGTGTGTGTGTGTGTGTGTGTGTGTGTGTGTGTGTGTGTGTGTGTGTGTGTGTGTGCGCGTGTGTGTGTGTGTGTGTGTGTGTGTGTGTGTGTGTTTGTGTGTGTGTGTATGTGCGCAAGTTTGTGCATGTGCGTGTGCATGTGTGTGTGCATGTGTGTGTGTGTGTGTGTGTGTGTGTGTGTGTGTGTGTGTGTGTGTGTGTGTGTGTGTGTGTGTGTGTGTGTGTATGTGTTCCTCATTGCTGGTTTGTTTACCTTTGAATTGCCTGGTAATTACTTACAGCTAGTTGTTAGACTTATTTCTATTATCTATTCACCTTTTGGCTAACTATAGTGTGATTTTTGCATTAAGATGACTTGGGCATTGCCCTTGCTTAAAACTAGAGATTGCGGTAATGAGATGATAACTGATATTTGGTATATAGAATGTATGTCTTCAAAGAATGTGTAACAACTGATCATATTTTATTATTAATTAAATCTAAATGCAAATATTTCATTATAAAGAATATGATAATATTTAATAGATGAATATTAATATAAATGACTAGATTATACATGTCTGTTTACAAGCGCTGTTGTATTATAAATATATAATGTTTATGGTTTGTTACTACTTGCTGTATTTCATTTGAGGTTCAGTATTTTAAGAGTTAAACAGAAAGTAGTTTCTTCTTTTCGAGCTGTAAGGTAATAAATATTTTATATGTAATACCTTATAGTATAAGTTTAATAAAATATAATAATGACAAATTTGGGTATTAGTTTATGATATTGTATATATCTTTTATCTTGTTGTTATGTTTGTCTGCTATATTTTAAATTCTTCATATTTAAATTATTAAGAGATAAATGGCATTTATATCTTAAGATGTTTCTATTAGACATTGACTTTGGTGATTTTAAGGTTCATATAATACAAGTTAATGTTTACCAATCATTTAATTTGTTTGAAGAGATGACTTACTATATGATATACGGAAACTGGCAAATATGCGGTTAAACATAGCTTCTTTAAATTTTAAATTTGATTTGAAAGATGTTCTGTTTTAACTATTATTTAATTTATATTAATAATTTAAGATAGCGCATATATGTAAGAAGAGAGTAGTTATAAAATACTGAATACATTTATGTTGTAAATAAAGGTTAATGTTTTATTTATAGTAATAGAAAGGTGACTGCATTTATTTAAATTTCTAAGAACTGTTTTTTACAGTAACTCTCATTCTCTTGTTACAGTATGATTTGTCTTAATTGTGTGATATTTAATATGAAGCAGTAGCAATAATAGATTTGAGTAGGGTTTTTTATTTGGGCTAAAATAAGGTTGGAAGCTTGAATGGAGTTTCTCATCAAACAAGAAATAATTGGTTCCATGATGGGTTATGTATACATAGTTAGGTTTATATTAATTAAATTACTTTGGTCCTCAAGTCCATATTGAATTATATAAATATGTATTTATAATTTTTAGAAGAGTATCTCATCTCACTAGTAATAAAATTTAGGCTTTATATGAGAATTACAAAATGATTGCAATAGTTTTTGTTTTGAGATCTTAATTTTAATATGACACAATTGAAATGCATCTCATTTAGCCTAAATGGTTTAAATAATACCTCTCAACTGGGGAGCTTAATTAGATATTTAAAAATGCAGAAAGCTCATATAATCTTGCAAGAAATGCATTCAATTCAGTGTGATATTGTTAGACAAACATCTAATGATTATACAGTAATATCAATTTCACATTTTAAAACAAATCCATCGACCTATCAACCTACACCTATAAGGCCTCACTGTTCTCAGAGTGCTCCCAATTCAAGGATTCAGGAAACTTGGGCCCTGCCCACCCTGCCTTAAAACTCCTGAAAATACCCTCCTGAACTCTCTGGCCAGGAACCGACTCCATCGACCTATCAACCTACACCTATAAGGTCTCACTGTTCTCAGAGTGCTCCCAATTCAAGGATTCAGGAAACTTGGGCCTTGCCCACCCTGCCTTAAAACTCCTGAAAATACCCTCCTGAACTCTCTGGCCAGGAACCCACTCCATAGACCTATCAACTTACACCTATAAGGCCTCACTGTTCTCAGAGTGCTCCCAATTCAAGGATTCAAGAAAGAACCGACTCCATCGACCTATCAACCTACACCTATAAGGCCTCACTGTTCTCAGAGTGCTCCCAATTCAGGGATTCAAGAAACTTGGGCCCTGCCCACCCTGCCTTAAAACTCCTGAAAATACCCTCCTGAACTCTCTGGCCAGGAACTGACTCCATCGACCTATCAACCTACACCTATAAGGCCTCACTGTTCTCAGAGTGCTCCCAATTCAAGGTTTCAAGAAAGTATGTGTACTGTTGTAACTCTGTGCTGTTTTTAGCTGATTCTACTTCGCTTCCCTCCCAGACTAGCCAGCAGCCTTTACCCCCCTTCTTCACTGCTTGCTCTCCTAGCTCTTCCCTCAATTTCAACACCCTTCTCTGCCATTTCTGTTCTCCCGCTACCTCTTACTACCTTCCAATTACTTTTCCCTCTCCTCCTTATCTTCCCTTCTACATCCCTCTAACTCCACTTCCTCTGTGCTCTTCCTCTCTGCTGTCCTGGACTCCCAGTCATCCTTTGCTACATACTCAGCCTTCCTCTATTCCCTTTTTTAAGCCTTTTTCTTTCTCCCTCTGTCTTCTCCTTTGCAGCTACCCCCAAACCCCTTTTCTCTGCACCTGTCACACACTCCTCCTCTCTCCTTCACTTACCTTTCCCATTTTTTTATTCTTTGCAAAACTTGCTAAACTTACCTTCTGACTACTCACACTTTCCTGATTGTCTTCCTCAATTTCTCCTCCTCTGGCTCTTCCCGCTCAGTTCGCCCTTCGGGCTCACTCCACTCCCCTGCCCTGCCCCCAAATTCCACCCACCCCCAGCACCTCCACATTTATACCTCACCTACTCCTCCCTCTAATTATTTCAGCCAATCTCAGTCTTACCCCCACACCCTCTATCCCCACCTCAATTAACCAATTCCTATCCCTTCCTCTTAAATCCCTGCCCACTCATTTTCCTCCCTTTTTCTCTCTGCACCTAAACACACACTCTCCTCTCCTAACTTTACATCTCCTTCCTCTCCATTACCTTCTCTCCTCTACCACTCACGTTTCCTTTCTTATTACTCCCTTCCTCACCTCACCTATTTAAAACATGCCCTCCCAAATTCTCTATTCCCTCAGACTCCCTTTCTCTCTTCTCATCTTTCTTATTCCTCTCCACCACGCTACTTCATACTGCTTTCAAACTCACCCATACCTACCTATTAATCACACAACCACTCTTACTCCCCCACATCCTCTCCTACTCTCTCACTTCCACCTCATTTCCCCCTCCCTTATCACAATAAACCTTCTACACCTCTTCCATCCTAAAATACTCTCCTCCTCATCAAAAAGCTTCTGCCTTACATTTCCACTAACCCCGAACTTCCTCCTATCCTCCAAACTTAAAAGACAAAAAGTTATCTCATGTAATTTCCTAGCCTTATCTGGGGACATTCACCCAAACCCTGGCCCCTGCCTCAGCTCAAACAACTCATTCCCTCCTTCACCCTACTCCCTCACTTTAAATAAGCCTCTCCCTTCTCCCCCTCCTTCTTCTCACATCCCCTCTCTTAGCTCCCTTAAGGTCTTCACTATCAATGCCCAGAGCCTTAACAACAAAATTCCCTATGCTCATGCATGGATTAATCACAACCAACCTGACATCTTAGCCATCTCTGAAACCTGGCTAAAACCCCATATCTCTGACTCTGAAATCTTATCTCCAGGTTTCAACATCCTCAGAAGTGACCGTTTAAATAAAAAAGGTGGAGGCTCTGCCCTAATCTACTCTAACCTGCTCTCCATAATCCCCCTGCAAATCCCAATCCCACTATTCAAAAACACTGAAATTACCGCAGGTCTGCTCCAACTCAATAAACATAAAAATATCTGCTTCATCTCCCCAGGCAATAATATCTCTACCCTTGAGAATATTCTCCACTGGGTCTCATCTGAAATAAAATATGAAACATTTATTCTAGGCAACGTCAACATTGATTGGAACAAAATCAACACACCTTCCCCCTCCTTAGCTATCAACCTCTTCACCTTCTCCCAAGTAATCCATTCTACCACCAGACCTAACAAAAAACACCCCCCAGGATCCATCATAGATTGGATCTTAGTTTCCCATCCTAACAAAATCTCTCTGTCTGGAACTATCCCTGACACATTTAGTGACCATCTCCCTGCCTTTATTCATTGCTCAGCTAACCCCTCACAATACCAGCATCATTACATCCAAACTCGCAACCTTAGTAATTTCAACCCCTTTACTTTCTCCAACATTCTCAAACAAATTAATTGGCAAATCCTTCACACACTCTTCCTTGATGACACCATTGAACATTTTACCTCCATCTTCCTAAACACCCTTAACTTCCTAGCCCCCCTAAGAAACAAATGAATCAAAGCCAATTCTGCTCCTTGGCTAACCAAAGAAACTAAACACACTATGCAACTCAGAGATAAATCCTGGAAGCTCTATCAGAAAAGTAAAATGTCTTCCACTTTGCTCCAATATACCCAACTCTGCAACCAAGTAAAAAAACTAATCACCTGGGATAAAAAAAACTATTACAACAAACTTCAGTCCAATAATAATAACCCAAAACAATTCTGGAAATCCATTAACTCTCTTCTCCATCCTGGCTCAAGAAATAACCCCTGCCCTGACCCTAGTTTAACAGACAATGAACTGAGCTCTCTCTTCAACTCCTTCTTCACAGATTCTATAGCCAAGCTAACCAATACTTTCCCTGACATCAATCCTTCCACCTTCCTCAGTTCTTCTAATGACTGTCGCCCTAATTTCCAACTCAAACCAGTTTCCACAACATGTATAAAATAGCTCTTATCCAAACTAAAGCCTTGTTCTAATGCCCCTGAAAACATTCCTTCCTCCTTCCTCAAATGCGCAGCCGAAGGAATTGCTCTCCCAATAAGCATCCTGATTAACCGATCATTAAAAGAGTCATACGTACCCAAACTTTGGCGCTCTGCCTACATTCTACCACTTCATAAAGGAGGTAAAAACAACTCCATTTCTAATTTCCGCCCCATAGCCCTCCTCTCTCCATTTTCTAAAATTCTAGAGAAATGTGTCCACTCCCAACTTTTACCCTACTTAACTCAGAATCAGTTACTTACACCCACCCAACATGGGTTCCGTCCCGGTCACAGCACTATAACTGCCCTACTTTCCTTCTTAGAAACAATTAATCAAGCCCAAAATTCCGGACTTCTTGTATCCACAGTTCTTCTAGATCTGTCTAAAGCCTTTGACACCATCTCCCATACACAGCTTCTCTTCCATCTCTCCAACCTTAATCTCTCCACTAATACTCTGTCCTGGTTCTCCAGTTACCTCTCTGACAGATCTCAGGCTGTCAGATGGAAGAACTCTACCTCCACCTTTCTACCCACCCCTACTGGAGTCCCTCAGGGATCCAGCCTTGGTCCCCATCTTCATAAACAACCATCACTCGGCTCTCCCCAATACTTCCGTCATCCAATACGCCGATGACTCTACCTTAGTCTGTACTCCCCCTAACTTTTCTGAACTTCTCCCTAAAACACAAACAGCTTTTTCTACTACTGAAAACTGGATGCACCAAAACCATCTCTCCCTCAATTCCAATAAATCGAAAATACTAATATTTCTCCCTACCAAGGTATCTTCCTTTGACAAAACCATTTTCAAGATCCTCAGCCAAACCAACACCCCTATAGAAGTGGTCCCCTCGGCTAAACTCCTTGGCAAAACCATTGACGAACACCTCAAATTTGACCTCCACATACAACAAAACATAAAAAACCCACCAAAAGTTAGGCATGCTCTACAGGAATAACCTATTTCTCTCAAAATACTCTAGGCAATCCCTTGCTACCTCCTACCTCCTTCCCTCTCTACTTTACGGTGCCCCTCTTCTAACTAATCTGTCTGCCTCCCTTACCTCTAAACTTGAAACTTGGTATAATAAAATCTCTAAATTCACCACTAATTCCAAAACCTCAACTCACCACTGCCTCTCCCTTCAATCTCTGAAATGGTTAGAACTTCCCAACCACCTTGACTATCTACTACTAACTACCACTCACAAATTAATATAGTACCCAGAAAAATGCCCTGCCTTATCCAACATCCTTCCCCCTTACATCCCTAACCGATCCTTATGATCCGAACACCAAAATATAATCTTCATTCCCAGACCCAAACATCCCACCGGCCAGCTACTACTTTCCTTCTCTCTAGGTAGAAAATGGAAATCTCTCCCCCTCCTTCTCTTAGGACCATACCTAACACAGAATACTTCAAATCCCAACTCTTCTTACACCTTTCTTCTAAATGGAAATGTTCCTGCTTTCACCCTACATAATTCAAAGGTTTTTCTACTCTAAGCCCCTCTACTCTAGAACCCTTCTGCTTTCTAATTTCAGCTAATGGTTTTGCTGACTCTCACCTGACTGCAAGATGAAAATATTGCAAAAAAAAAAAATATATATATATACCTTTTGTTATCTAGCTTTCTCAGTACTATGTTACTTTCCTCTGTAAATTTCCTTTGCTGTGTCCTAATTATGTATACTTGCTGTGTGACTTTCTGTTTCTATTATCCTATTGCAGTGTTTTAATTTTGAACTTTTTCTGTGTGCACATTCTATTGTAAATTATCTCTTGTATTGTATCCATGATTGTAAATTGTAAATTTTTTCAGTGGAAACCCTGGCTTGAAAATACCACCCTTTCTTTCTGTGGCGTCCTACAGATTTTGTTCCTGTATATATTTAAATGGAAGGAAAAAGTGACATTGCAGTGGTTTAATTTTGAACTCTTGCTGTGTGCACATTCTATTGTAAATTCTCTTGTATTGTATCCATGATTGTAAATTGTAAATGTATCTCTTGTACTGTATCCTGGTTGTACTTCCTTGGAGCTTTTCTCCCCAGGCCTCCACTGAAAATGGGTACTTCTTGGCCCAGTGGACTTCCCCGGTAATCAAAGTGAAATAAATAAATAAATAAATATAAATAAATAAGTGCTATCTTGTGGAAATAGTGTTATGATGCTTAATGAAAAGAGATGTATTCAGATAAAAATGGAATGTTGAACATTGTGGTTCTTGAATTACAGAAAATATTGCAAATGGTATAGTTATTTATAATTATTGCTCTTAAAATGTTTTATAATAATGTGGAGCTTTTCTCCCTAGGTCTCCACTGAAAATGGGCTTCTACCCAGTTAGACTTTTCTGGTAATCATATGTCAATAAATACTATATATATATATATATATATATATATATATATATATATATATATATATATATATATATCTTAGCAAATATATATATATATATATATATATATATATATATATATATATATATATTGGATTCAATGGATTCCAGAAATTGTAGCTAAATATTCAAAAAATGGATATAAGTATATCATATATGAAAGGAGCTTTCATTTTAGCTGGAGATTTTAATTGTTTATTGAAAAGTAATGACTCTAGTTCTCAGAGAAAATTCAGACGTATGGCTCCAGCTAAAACCTTAGTAAATTTTATTGATACCTTACATCTAAAAGATATTATCAATCTCATAAATATAAATTCATTATAATATATACTCATTATTTATTGAAATATGGTACACAGAATAAAATTGATAACGCATTTGTTTCTAATGAATTAACTTCCAAAATAGAGAAAGTTATAATAACATCTTGTAACTTGTCAGAGCATAATACTATAACATTTACTATAAAACCTAAGGCAAATAGATTAATTCTACATAATAGAATACCAGCGTATATAATAAAATGAAAGTAATTCAAAGAATGGCTTCTGAAAGAAATACAAAAGTTCTTATATTTTAATAATAACGGAGAAGTTTCTTATATTATTTTATGTGATAATTTTAATTCATATATTTATGGTAAAATATATAGTTGGCACTCCCTCAAAAGATGGGAGTGGGAGAAAGAACTTTTAGATTTAAAATGTAAAATTGATAAATTAAAGATATTTAGATAAAATGGTAATAAGGATTTAGGAACTAAACTTAATAGTTTAAACTTAAAATATGCTGACATTTTAAATCATGAAGTATCAATTAACCTGGAAAAAATCAAATGAAAACATATTGTTTAAATCCAACTACCCTGCATAAACTTGTGATTATACCTAAGAGAATGAATTTTCTTAGATTGCAAAAGTAAAAAAGTTACAGATATAGAGGATATATTAGAATGCTTTAGAATTATTGTGAACATTTAAATACATTAGATAATATTGATAAACAAGAAAAAAATATAAAAGCTCTTTCAGTTAAAAATATTCCTAACATGCAACATGCAACAATTTAGAACAAATAAAAGAAAATAAGCAGAAAAAATCTATAACAATGAGAGATATTAAGGATCAAACAAAATGTGCAAAATGATAAAGCACCAGGCAATGATGGTATTATACCAGAAATATATAAAATATTATCAAATAAATTATTTACAATTTTATTGAAAGTTTTTACTCCAGTTAGAACTGGTGCCAACTCCCCCCTTGGAAATATACTATAGTATCACCTATTTTAAAACAACATAAGGAATCAACAGTGTGTTCATCATACAGATCCATTTCTTTTCTAAATGTAGATTATAAAATGTTCATGTCCATTTTAGCCAGCAGAAAGAATCAAATTATGAATCAAATTTTGTCTGTTTTAGTGGACGAAGATCAAACTAGATTCATCCTTCACAGGCAAACACATGATTATGTTAACAGAGTTATTTCACTATTAGATGATGCAAATAAAAATAAGAAAGAAGTAATAATAATAAGTTTGGACTTAGATAAAGCATTTGACTTGGTGAATTGTCTGCATTTAACTGTTGCACTTAGAGAATATAATTGATTAAGTAATTGTATTAATCTTTTTATATGTCTATATCAGAATGTTTATGCTTATGTTAAACTAGGTTTGTATCTCTGAAGATAATTTAATGTAAGTAGAGGTACAAAACAGGGATGTCTTCTTTTGCCCTTAGTGTTTGTATTGGTAATTGAACCATTTGCAAAAGTTTATTATAATGAATAAAGAAACTGTAGGTTTGAAAATAGCAGTTACATTTTCTGTTAAAATCCAACTGTTTGCTGATGTCTTTTTATTAGCAATTCAAAAATATTGATTCTTCTTTAAAATCATTAATACATTCATTACATGATTTTGAGGATATATAAAGCCTAACTTGTAATAATAATAAAACAAAAACATCACTGCTTAATAAAAAAATAAGCAGAAATTAAAAAAAAATAACATTGCCTTTGATTGGCATAATGATCAATTGAAATACTTAGGTATTATTTTACCAAATGATTATAGAGATGTAGTTTCAAATAGCTTTGAATACATTATAAAATATATCACAAATTTAATAAACAAATAGAGCAATTTATTTTTACAATGGAAAATTAACTTCAATTAAATGATTATATTACCAAAAATATTTATTATTCAAAGTTTATCAAATTTCCTGCATATATAGAAAAAGTTAATGTTATCTTTAGAAAATTCTTTTGGTACCCTAATAAGCATAGGCTAGCTTTGAACATCATATAAGAAATTGGGAAGGAGGGATTGGATTTCCAGATATTGAATCATATCATATTGTCTTCAGTTATTAAAACAATAAACTTTTCATAAAGATCAAGTTATTCTGCAAAATGGAAAACAATACAATAATATATATGGCTTGAGAAGGATAAAAACATAACAGAGTTTCATAATCAAATTTTGCCATATATATGTGTCTGCTTAATAAACAATATTTTTTCAAAGGTAATTATAGAATATCAAATTCTAATTATATTAATATTTTGAGTGAATTTAGAAACTTTATTTATAAAAATTCTGATTTAAAGAACTGAATATTTCCATTATTTCCTATAGCTTTTACAGAGGATTATTTAGAGTCTTGAAATATGAATATAATGCTGATCCTGAGAAATAAAGATATACATTTTTTGGAATCAACTATTAAATAAAACAAAAATCCTCTCTTTAGAATACTTAATGAGAAGATAAGATATCTAATCAAGTAACTGGCTTACTATACAAATTAATAGAAAATATTTAATGTCTAAATTAGAAAGTATAACAGACTCTAATAAAAACACTTTTCAGATCTTATCAAATACTGAATACAATCTAGAATTATTTTACATAATAATAAAGATTGTTTTTAAAATGTATGCATTAATAAAATCATACAAATAAAATACCAGGAATAATTATTGGGACCTTTTTAGTCAAGTAAATAATAAAAATATTTTAAATGCAGATACAAATGGTTTTATAATCATCAGGAAAATCTTCAATATCCCCACTGAAAAATCTTTTCATGAAACTTTTACATAAAGCTTTTATTATGCCTCATAAAACTGAAGTTATGTACAAGAAGGGAAACATTAAATGCCGGAGATGCAACTCTACTTTAAAAGTGGACTGGTTACATATGAAGTTTGATTGTAAAATTCTAAATCCTTTCTGTGAAAATATAAATATTTTCATGCAAGCATTATGGTCGGACACGCTTAAATTAACTAATAATAGTAATAGTCAATGCTACAGTTCCTCAGGTTATCCCAAAATTGCAATATCATCTTCTGTGGAATATTTTAGCAATTGCTAAAAAGATTGTTACTAACAATTTAAAGAATTCACATACTCCCTCAATTGATGAATGTGTGAATATTATAAAACTCTTTGTTATAATGAAATAAATGTTATTAAGGTGAGAAAAATGTCACACAGTGAGAGAAAGTATGTGGTATAAACAATTTAAGTATGATAGCTAATTGGACATTTATAAAATGAGCAATGTATGTTATTTTTGTTGATATTTATAGATTATCTCTTTCTAAAAAGTCACATACAATTCTTAAGATGTAATACAATCTTTTTGGTGGATTTTTCGTACACTCAGTGATAACCGGAGGCTTCTGCCTCTGCAACTTTGATTGTAATGTTTGGCTATCTTACATAGATTATTCGGAAAGTAATTATGTCCATATGCACTGGGCAATACTGAAGTCAAGAACATATTTGGTTTGAAGGAATTTATAATTTGCTGTTACTGAGTACACATGAATTGTTTACAAAAGTTAACTTCTTTTGATTTGAAATGTTACATCTGTAGGCAGTTGAGTACTTTGATTAAACAACAGCATGAAATGGAGAGCAATGCTCTATAATGAAATGCTTAAGCAGGGATGGGGTCAATGCTACCAGCTACTGACATTTTTTATGTAGTGGTATGTCCTGGCAGGGTACCACCAATCACCAATACTGTTGTTGGGTCTATTGCTTATGCAGTTATGTATTGAAATAAAATGTTTTATGACTACATTTACATAAATATTGTGTAGTTGATGACATAACATTAAATGAGTCAAACATTCAGAGTCATAATATAAGTCTCCCTTCATAACATTTTTCTGTTGGAAATATGCCTCTACTGAGAACAAATGATGTGATGTTATACAAGCACATTCAACTATGTATGGGCTTTGTTCTCTGCATGATTACTGTGCTTAGAGGATACTGGATTTATGTTTTTCAACAAACAATTGCCTTGTGTTTTACATGAATGAAGAGGGCCAGATTTACAGCTGAATTTATAATCATTAAATTTTTCTGAATTTTCCTTAACCTTTGCTTTAAAAGACTGTCACAGACTTCTATCATTCTAAGCCCAGCTCTGTCACATGGCTAATTGGTGCACATGGTTAATATGGGACTGTTTTCTTATGCTTGACTAATAGACTGTCTCACTGCTGTGTATCTTTAAGGAGCTTAGACTCCTATGATCCATCAGGAACTGATATCTATTTGCTCAGTACTGGGTTGCCACCTTGAGCATCATTTGTATGTAGTCTTGAAGACAAACAAAAGAAGTTTGTGACATAAGTCTTAGAACCCTATAATTATCATCATCTCAGATTTAAACATAACAAAGTTGCCACTTTTTCTCTCGGTATTAAATATGTTTTCAAATTCAGCCCTCTAGGCAGAGGCACAAAAGTTACAATAGTTATTTTTACTCAAATAAAAATGAAACATAAAACCTGCTTGTAAATCTTGCCTTTTCCAAAGTTATTACTTACTCTTCAAAGCATTTCAGGAATTCATTTTGTTCCTGTGTGTCAGTTTTCTGTCTGTAAGACTCTGATGTATGCATTTAATTTAATAAAGTGTCACAGACTTCTCTCACTCTAAACCCAGCTCTGTCACATGCAGTCATAAAGCCATGGCAGAGCACAGATTACAGTGAATGCCCTGGAGAAGTCAATAAGAGAGGTTGGGACAGGTTTGCTGATGCTGGCTCAGCAGTCCTTGGGAGAAGAAGGTATGCTAGCCTAATGCAATGTCATCATCATTCATAAGACAAGTATGTGTGCAGCTTGCAGTATTGTGGAAAGTGGATGTGTGCCTGGGTTCTGCCATGCCATTTGCAGTCCCATATTTTCAGTACCTTATCATAGTGGTGTAACCTCACATGCAATTATCAGATTGGGATTAGGGTTGATAGAAAATCTCTCCCCTCAACAGATTACGCACTCTTACATGAAGAAAGCTGCCTTATATTCCCAGGTCTGGTGACAACTAAGATCCATCACTAAATGCAGATGGCCTTGCTTTAGTAGGGGTGAAGTTAGACATGCAGGTCTTTGGGTGATAGAAGTCCTGAAGTCAAAGTATGCCTATATCATAGGTATGTGGCATGAAACCTCTGTTCAAGGATATACACATGACTTCTGTCAGTTGTTGCTCCCAACAGCCAGCCATCAAGGAGTGAGCTGATATGCAGTTTAACCACCACTGGAAGGAAATAGTTCTCATGCAGGATGTATGGTCCAAATGGATGTGGTGGATCATGGAATAAATGGGCAGATAGTTGACTAAAGCTTGATGGTCAACAGACATAAAGGAAAAAAAACACTTAGAAAAACAAATAAGTTGACACACTCAAAGTACAGTATCTTTGTTCCAAGATAATGAATCCAGAAACAGCAAAGATCTTCTCCTGTTTCACTTCTCCCACTCACTTCATTGAAACTCTTTAAGGGACTTTTCAAGCTCATAAAAATCTTAGTTTTTCACACACATTCCCAATTTTATCATGTATTCCACTGGTACCCTCCAACATGATATTTAATGGTTTTATGCTAGACAAATAGAGTCAGATGTTTCTTCTAGTAAGCTGTAAAAAATCAACTAGGACAGTTTCTCACTGCCACAGTCCCACCAACACACACACCTAATAATAAATTAATTGTTTTAATGCTCCTTGCATTCTGTATTGAACATGTTATTCCTACATTACTGCATCCGTATTAGGTTTTTTAAGGAGACTAATATCTGGAGCACTGCAAAAATTATCCCTGTTGCATTAGTATTCAGCTCACATACTGAAACAGCATTCCTTATCCTTGATGCCAGTCCTTATTTCAGTCTTTTGGTAAACTTTGAAGAGTTTTAAATTGTTCACATGCCTTACAATTGCTTAGAGGCATACTGAATGATCACTAAGGTATTTACGAATATGACTCTAGCTTCCCTGGCAACAAACAGAGAGATGCTCTTTCAACATATTTCTTTAGTCTGTTTGTTGAGTTGCTTTCTGAATCCTTACAGGAAAATTTAAAATATTGGGTATTCTGTGCACTGGAATCAGGTTCAATATAAGATTCAATATTATGCTGATGACGTTTTGTTAATGTTTACACTAAGCCCTACTGTTCTGGAGCCTTTTGGAGATATACATCGAGTTATAGTAAACAGAGATCATTTACATGCATTCTTGCTTCAGCAGCTACACTGAACTGGAGATAGTTATTTGAAGACTGAGCATTTCCATTAAATATCTTGGACTTACTTGCTAGGCTTAGGTTTTTAGTGGCTGGGCTCTGTATACTGGCTATTGAATTTTTAGTGGACTTGCTTGCTAAGACACTTTTGGTCAAGAAAAGGCTTATCAATGATTTTTCCCTTATCAAGTGCTGCCTTTGTCCACCTTGGGTAGGTACATTAGGTATAAGGAGTGACTGACAAGCAAACTTTTCTGGGTAAAGAAATGTGTAGCATACCTCTCAACTGTCCAGATTTTCACAGAATGTTCAGATTTTTGCCTCAAGTTTTTGTCTGTTTCTCAAAAAATTTGTAGGTTTTCAGGGAAATTGTTGAGGAATGAAGTCTCTAAATAATGACAGAAATTTGACTATCAAACTTCATATAGAGAAAATACAAGCTAACACAAAAATGTTTTTCTAGAAAGTTTCTAAATTTCTTAGAGCAATATTTTAAATTTTCCCTATTTTTGGGCATCTGTCCACTATCATTTTGTTTTTGTAAATATTCTTGTGCTGAGATCTTGAGAGATCTATAGTGATCCTAATAGCTTGCTATATTTGTCAGTAAGATATGCTGGCAATTCTTGCTTATCTGCATTTCTTCTTTTTGTCTTCATGCTTGATGTTTCTACTTTTCCCAGTTCCTTAAGTGGTTTTGAAATCTTTCAAGTACTGCTGATGTATGAAGTGGTAATGCCATGGTCTGTTTTTTATCATAAATGAATATATATATATATATATACATATATATATATATATATATATATATATATATATATGTATATATATATGTATATATATATATATATATATATATATATATATATATATATATATATATATATATATATATATGCAGTCAGCTGCTTCTTGAGATCCTGGGTGAACATGCCGTACTATAATTTGCTTGACACTATAAACTTTATAGAATGTAATTCTTCAAATTCCAAGTCTGGACATTTTGGATTTTGTAAGCTCACTTGCACAAGGGTCAGAAAGGCCTAGAGCTCTCAGTAACACATTATTAATCTCTGATCAGCACTCCTTGCTTGTTATAGACTACTACAAGGGAGAGACAGTTGGGTACTTTAACCCAGTTATTTAGCAAATATCACCATTCTATTATGCTGCCCATTATAGGCTTTGTGATGATATTTGCTCAGATCAGTCCTTTAGGCAGCAGCTTTTAATACACATTTTTTTTTATCTGAGATGTTTTCCTTAAGCTTTTTTTATTGTATTATTTATGTTTTAATTCAAACAGATCAATGTGCTATGGAGAAGTAGACAGTAACACACACAGATTGGAGCTATAAGTGGTGGAAAACTGATGATCATAAACCAGGCATGTTCTGATTTATGCCCATTTAGGTGCATCCCGTGAATGTTGTTTTGAATCCTCAAAACTGAGTTCTTAGGTAATGCGTTAAATTAAAGAAGAATGTTAACATGTTTGTTTTAAAATGAGAGCATGCATTCTAATGTGTTGGTGCTCTGTATTAAGTACATGGTATTCTAGGAGGAAAACATTTGGTATTTTTGACTGTTAACAGTCCTGAGACTGAGAATTAGTTGTAACGTTGCTGTTTTGTGTGCCATTAACACCATTATTTATGTGAAACTACTGTAGAGCTCATCAAAACTATTTTAGCAATATTCTATATAGTGAGGATATGGAAAAGTTTGTACTACTACGTAAGACACTGTTCAGATTTAAGAAATCCCTCAAGGCCTTTCTTTTTTGAGCTTACTTTTAAGTGTTTAACTGCAAAGTTATGCATATTTTGTTTATTTATTTATTAGCATTGTCTTATTTTTTGAACTACCAACGCAAGCCTTCTTATTTGTTTATTTGTCCTTTGTTCATTTTATGCTTTCATGTTTTGTTTTACACTTGTAAATAAAGATGAAGCTGAAAGGTTATTTCTCACCACAGCCTTTACCTTCTTTTTTGACATATTTATTGGGTGTTGATTAAAATTGGTTAAACCATTACAAATAAAAACATTTAGAAGTTGACATTTTAAACAGCCTATTCAGCCTCTTTGTGAAAGTAAACTTAATGAGCATCGATAAGAAAAGGGTAAAGTGGGTTATGTCTGCGGCATGAATTTTGCAACAAAATATCTGTCACTATCTGGATTTGATTTGTAGTTGGAACTTAACAAATTATTCTACCTTCTTATAAAAGAGCAAATAAAATGTTTAATAAACACATTAGTTATGCACAGTGTCATTAATATATTCGAAAATCACATATTTAGCAAACATCATTACTTGGTTTCCCACTGAAAATGGAAACCCTATTAATTCTCTTCAAATAGGCCAGCACTTGCTTAGTCTTATAGTGGTTCCAAAATAATTGAAGAAAGGCTTTAACTGTTGAAAGAATCAATAGCTGTCCCTCCCAGAAATGAACACTTCTGGGAATATGTGTACAAGATCTTGGGAAGACAAATACAGGGAAAGAAGAGGTAGGTGGTGACAGAGGTATTCTCTGATTCATAGTGTTCCCCAGTAGTGCATTTTTCTCTTGAAATTCTTACATCAGTATTTATTTCTGCCTCACTGAATAACTGAAATGCACTGAATGTGTGCCTCCACAAATAACAGTAATAGAAACTTATGTTCAGCTTTAGCAAACAGCAGACTCACCACATGAAGGAAAACAGAAAATAATGCATGACATAAAGGGCATCCTCTTTCCATCTCACCAACAGACTACTTATGTCAAGATTTCACATGCCAATGGAAGTAGCTAAAAAGGCAGGTATATGTGTTGAGGTTTCTATCATTTGGGAGGGGGCAGACATCAAACATCCTCCTCATAAGCCTGGACCAGTAGCATAGTAAGATCAAACAATGACTATGATCCAGGCAACCTAAACTCAATTATAGCAGCTCGAGTGCTTGATGTCAGAGGCAAGAAGGCTGGATGTGCTAATCCTGGTGGAGTCAGACATGTCTGGTGGAAAGACAGCCACTTTTATGTTAATGGTTGTTAGTGTTATAGGTGAGGGATAGAGAAGTGTTTGTAGGTGGGAATGGAAATGACATTTCTGTAGAAACCAGGACAAGGATGCCCCAATAGCCATATGTTATGACAGCACAATCTCAAGGATTATGTCAACAAATAGGATGGGGCAGTTTTCCCCAGTAATGGTGAAGTACCTCTTATGGTGTTATAGTGGTTCTATGGCCTCTGGTGGCCTAAAATGGTGGTAATGAAAGGGTTGCCTAGAGTGTATGTAGGGCAGTGGCCAGTCTACAACTGACAGTTACCTATCTCAAGTCATGGTCTGGCATGCTGATACCACAAGGTTCTAAAAAGACTGAACTATTGAGAACTTTCTGGGGGGTGACCACAAGCCAGATAGGAATTTTGTAGGAGACATATGCCACATTTGTTTAATTAAAGGAATTAGAAGAATGTATTCTTTCCCAGCAGAGCAATGGAGACTGAGGGCCCTGTAATAACAGGTCACCAGTGTTACGTGAGGCAGCACTGCAAACTGCCATGAACTGTCTGAAGTGAAGACTAACACTGGTGCAGCACAATAAATAGCTTATATTTTGAAAGTTTAAGTTTGAAGTTACCTAGGATGATGAGTGAGGTGTGCGAAAGGTAGTGTTAAAGCATGTCAGTTTAGCTGTTTGGTGTTGCAAAAAGACAAAATGTAATGCTTCAGCCTAACCATAGTCACTAATATAAGTTCTTTAAGTAAAAGCCAACATTAAAGATGACTAAAGAAGCTGTTCACAATGGAACCATGTATTTAGATTTTGGACTTTGTTTATTTTGTTTCCTGTTTCCTTTTCCTTGGTCTTATTTATTGCACACAGATTCTCCAGCTAATGACGAGGATATGTTTTAAGACAGAGAGTGTATGTTTAGTATTTTGTGTTGCTCTTTGGAAATTGCCAATTTGCATAAAAAAATATTGCTCTCAGGTTTGTCTCCATATTCCACTCTGCAACACGTGTCCAGTTTCTCTCTGTACATGGCTGTGTTTCCACGTCTTTTGTTTTACTACTGCATGACTGCTGTGTCTGCTTCTCTCTGCTGCTTAGCTACCTTGTCATGTGTGTGCACCCCTGCGATCTCATCCATAAGACAAAACAAGGATCATTACCCCTAAAAGGTTACTCAGTATACTTGTTCCTGTAACCTGCAAAAGTTTATGTGCTCAGCTTACTGAGCAGTCACCTACTTGTTAATGCAACTCACTTCAATAGTTCCTGTCACATCTTTTTCTCTATTACACTTGTGTTGCAAGGTATACAACCCCATGTACTATGTTTGACACTGCTTAATGGCATGGCTGACTGTTTGCACAATATCTCTGTATGGCTAGATATTCTTAATAGTGTACTATTCTCATTAAATGTTTCAATTGTATACAAAATATAACAAAATATAATAAAATATTCTGGAGAGTAACCAATCCCTTTTGCCATAGCAATGCATTTACCTACTATAAATCTGATTTTGAACACTCCTTTCAGTCCCATCTCACCAGCTCATTCTACTGAGTCTACCAAGGAAGAGTGTAAGCTGTATCTCTGGTGCCAAACCTTTCGTCCACTTCCAATGACAAATTCAGAATATGACCACTGAATTATTCTTCAATCAGGTTTATTTCATGAAAATAGTTGAGAGCTTTCATCCTAGTATCATTTCATATTTCATAAGAACAAAGAATGCAATAAAATAATCAGTATAAATACCCAGGTCTACCCTAGTTAATTGAATGAATTAAATAAACATTATATCATCTTAAAGGAACATGCCATCAATAAATAAAGGTGTTAGCATACACCATGTTACAAACCATTGTAACAATATAGAAATACTTTAACAATGAGTAAATAATGATATTATGTAAAACATTAAAATGTACTGGGAATAAAAATTGAATAGGTAGCTCAGAATTTTGCTGATCTAAGTTTTAAAACAGGGGCAGTCGATATTTGCTCATTTAAGCCTGATTATTTATTTGCTTCCAATAGTAATTGCCATATTAACTCTCTGTATTCATGTTTTATCTCCCACTGACCCTCTCTGGGGTCTTTTTGTAATTTGTTCTAGGACATAAAACTTGAAAAACCCTTTTGGACAACTTCTAAGGTGTTTGCCAGAGTGTGTTATGGTTATTCTTGGTTACATCATATAAATGACCATATGCCTACTTTTTTAGGGCTCTTTCATAGGTTCATACGTTAGTACTAGGCTATCGCTCCAAGGGTCTAAGTAAGTCTAGCCAACAAGGTTCCCTGGCTTATGCCACCCAAGAAAGTTAATTTCCTGTGCCCCTATCGAGCAGAGCCACTGAAGTGATCCCCGGGGTGCATTTCCTATTTCCCATCTACTCATCAAGATTTTCCTTGAAGAGTGTTAATGAGGAACTTTGCTTGACATAGATGGGTAGCTTGTTCCAGAGTATAGGAAGTCTCTGGGACTGGAATTTATCCCTCCAGCATGTCCTGTTTATTGTGGTGGCAAGATTTAGGTCCCTAGAGCGTGTAGCTCAGAGGGATTGGGATTTCTTTAGGTGTAGCATGTCCAACAGCTCTGGGTTTAACATAGCTTTATATGTTAGGCAGAAATCTCCTCAGAGTAGGCAATATGCTACAGAGTAAAGCTGGAGTTTTTTGAGATAGTCAGTGTAGGGCATTTGTTTGAGGCCAGTAATCCTCTTTGTGAGGTACTTCTGTAGCCTTTCCAGCTGCTGCAGATGTCTTGTGAGGTACATTCCAAAAGGGGCATTGTACTCTATAATGGGTCTAATGAGTGCCAAGTAGAGGGGAACAATGACCTCTTTTTTCCTGGATGAGAACCCTTTTGTGATGAGGTGTGCCACATAGAAGGATTTCCTGACTACTGTGGTGATGTGATTATCAAAGGAGAGACTACTGTTGACCTGGGTCCCAAGGTCTCTTATCACACATTTGGCATTAAGTAGACTGCCATTTATGTGGTAGTTCATGGGTACAGAGTTTTTACCAAAGGGGATGACAATGCACTTTTTGGCATTGAGCTTGAGGCCAAGCCTCTGACACCAGGCATCTGTCTCAGTGAGGCCCTTCTGTAGGATGTCCACATCATTTCGGGACTTGATTATGGCTCATCGTTTGCAGTCATCTGCAAACTTCATTAGCCAGAGGCCTTCTGTGTTAGCTTGCACTTCAGAGAAGTAGATACCAAACAGGAGAGGTCCCAGGACTGAACTCTGTGGTACTCCACTTGTCACTGGTTTGAAGTCAGATTTGGAGTTTGCAACTTTTACTGTGTGGGTTCTGTCAGTGAGCCAGTTGGCAACCCATCTTGTGATGTAGGGATTTATACCTAGTTTAGGGAGTTTAGCTATAATTCCAGAATGGGAGCTGGTGTCGGAAGCCTTGGTGAGGTCAAGATAGGCTGTGTGAACCACCTTACCCTTGTCTATGGCTTTGGTGACTGCTTCAAAGAAGTTGATCAGGTTGAGAAGGCATGATCTGCATTTTACAAACCCGAACTGGGTGGGGTCCAGAGTTTGGTGGTTACCAATGTCTTTGTTTATGAGTTGCATGATGATGCATTCCATAGCCTTGCAGACCAGGCTCGTTAGGCTAATAGGGCGATAGTTCTCAGGATCAGTGGTGGCTCCCCCTTTGTGGAGTGGGATAACTGTTGCTATGCGCCATTCAGTGACGCCAAGCCTGACGTGAGACTATGATTGAACATGGTGCTTAGGTGGGGAGCCAGTTCATTCTGAAGTTCATGTAAAAAACAGCCTGGGATGTTGTTTGGTCCCATGGATGCTGTGTTTTTGGTTTTAGTGAGTGCAGATTTTACCTGGATAGATGTGATTACAGGGACTCTGCATTCTTCCTGTATAGATATGGGCCCTTTAGGAAGTGAGATGGGGGTAAAGTTAGCACCAAACCTATCTGCCAGGATGTTGGCAATATCAGTTGGTTCTGTAATTTTCATGCCATTTTGCTGTAACTCAGAACAGATCTGGGTGTTACCATTGAGATTCTTGACATAACTATAGAATGCTTTGTGGTTGCCCTTAGTATCAGTGGTGATTTTGTTTTCGTAGCTAGCTTTGAAGGATCTTATAAGGGATCTCAGCTTCTTACTGAGGCTGACCAGGGAGCTCTTCCACTCATGGGATTTTACTCTCTTTTGCAACAGTTTCTTCCTTCTGTTGTAGAGTTTGTTTATGGCAGGGGACCACCAGATTGGCTTCCCTTTTTTGGAGGATAGCTTCTTGGTTCTGTTTGGGATAGCACGATCCATGCACTCATGTAAGTGCTTATAGAGTGCATTTGTATAGGATTCAGCAGTCGTAACTGTATTGTCCATCTGCATGAGTGTCATGAAGTTCACCACTTCTGTCTTAAGAAGCATGAAGTTGGCTGTGGAGAAATTTTTTACCATGGTTTCCTTAATGATGGGTGGGGGCAGGATGCGGATATCTAGGGCGATTAGCTTATGGTCAGATCTGACCAAGAGGAGTTGACTTCAGGTGTGGAACACCAGTCACTCATGTTGGTAATGACTAGGTCTAGGATATTGTTGCCCGTGGTGGGGGTGTAGATAAATTGATCCAGGACATTGGAATTTATGAATTAAAGTAAGCGTTGAGCAAAGGAGCTGGTACATGAGTAGTTTTCCCAGTTAATGGTGGGGTAGTTAAAATTGCCCATTATTAAGGTGTTTGGTTGAACCCTAATATTTTCCAGTATATCAAGAAAAGAGGAGTGGGAATCCTGGGGCATGGTGAGAGATCTGTAGCAAGCTACAATTTGGATTTCAGTTTTGCCCAGAGTTAGTTGCACTTGGATAACCTCGGATGCATTGTGCTGCTCAACTAGCCTGGAGGTGTGGATATCCTTAATGAATATGGACACACCTCCATGTTTGGTGTTCTGGTCCAGGTTAGATGTCTGAAAAGTGTGGTATGAGTTATAGCCTGGTAATGCAGGGGTGCTCTCTAGAGCCTTGAACCAGGTCTCAGTCACTGCACAGATATCGATGTTCTCCATTTTAAGGAGTGCCTCGAGTGAGTGCATTTTGAGATTTAGACTTCTAGCATTGAGTAGCATTACCCTCAGTTTTTGCTTGCATGTTCCTGTTATGGTGGTGAATTTGTCATTTGAACCTTGACTAAGAAAGGTACTATAGAGGCGGCAAGACCCTTAGCCAGTATACGGAATCCCATGGGCAACAGGTGCAGGCCATCTGTGGCAAAGCATCATGGTCTGCCGACCATGTCATCCCAGGCAGACAGAAACTGGATCCCTTTAGAATAACACCAGACGCTTAGCCTATTGTTGAAGCCAATCATTTTGTCCTTGTACTGTGGTATCATTCTGGGCAATGGCAGGATGCTACTCAGGGCTGGGGTCATACCTGTCTGGGTCACAAGATCGGTGAGCTCTTCCATGTTTCTTTTCATGAAGTCCAAGGAGGTATGTCTCAGGTTGTTCACACCAACATGGACAATGACAGAGTCATATTTGTACTTGTTGTGGAGTGACCGGAGTGCATGGGTTATGTGGCAGATCCTGGCACCCAACAGGCAGCTGACAGTAACCTTCTCCTTGTTTAGCCTGGTGAGTGGGACATCATTGTGCCTGACTATAGAGTCACCTATGACTAGTGTGTTGGGTGCGTTGTTTTGCCTTATGGGCTGTGGTTTATTGAAACACTGAGTCTGTGGGCTACGTCATTTGGGTTGTGTTGGGGGGTAGAGGTTGCTTGTGTTTCTGCTTTGGAGGTCTCTGTTGCTTGAGCAGATTATTACTGAGAGTCTTTGCAAATGTTTTTGTGTTTCTATGTGTGGATTTTGGTGGTGTAGGTTTAGTGGGACTATGTGATGAGTGTGGTGTTGCGCAAGTGTTTACCTTCTCCTCTTGACTGTCAAGTTCAGTCTTGGTTGGAGAGAGCTTTATCTCAAGTTTGGATAGATAAGTGCATCTCTCACAGGTTGTGGTGTTGGGTGGTAGGAAGAGAGGGTTGTCTGTGTCCATGAGGCAATTGCTACATTGCCCCAAGATGCGCAAATTCATCAGATAGATAGGAGAGAACACTTGGAGCTGACCCTTGGACATGCCTGAATAAAAAACTACTTTCCTCTAGACAAGTGAGGAAAGTGAGTATAAGAGCTGTTTTTCATTAAGCAAGTGATGAAAGTAAGTACAAAAACTGTTTTCCTCTAGGTAAAGAGGAAGGTTGAGTGCTGTACGAACTTGTAGCTTATTTAGTGCTAACAACATGTTCTGAACAAGTGCTGAGCATGAATAAGCAAATTCAAGTGCTAAAACTAAGAAGCTGTACCTGGATCTTGTGGTAGATATGCTACCTAGTGCTTACCACTCCCACTGAAAAGTTAGAAGGCTTCTCTCCAACACAGAAAGGCTTGGGGGGCTCAGAAGCTTACAAGTAGTCCTGGATACAGCAAATCTGTATCTGGACTAGACTAGTTTCAGGAAAGGTGGGAAACAAGTGCGCATGTGAGCTTTTAAGCCAGAAAGTTGAAAGAGATGGAAGCACTTCCCAAATCACCAATAAACTACAATTTCTGGGCCAGAAACCACTCTTGTAGTAGATAGGCTACCTAGTGCTTACCACTCCCACTAATAAGCTAGAAGGCTTCCCTCCAAAACAGAAAGGCTTTTGGGGCTCAGAAGCTTACAAACAGTCCTGGATACAGCAGATCTGTATCTGGACTAGACTAGTTACAGGAAATGTGGAAAATAAGTGCAAACACAGGCTTTTAAACCAGAAAGTTGAAAGACATGGAAAAACTCCCCAAACGGCCAATAAACTACAATTTCTGGGTCAGAAACTACTCTTATGGTAGATAGGCTACCTAGTACTTACCACTCCCACTGATAAACTAGAAGGCTTCCCTCCAACACAGAAAGGCTTTGGGGGTTCAAAAGCTTACAAACAGTCCTAGTCTGGACTAGACTAGATAGAGGAAAGGCAGGAAACAAGCTTAGATGTTTTTTTTTGGAAAGTGGGAAGGGAGAAAGGAGAAACAGAAGATAATTCAAAATTAAGGACCTAAGTGGCTTGCTATTCACACATGTTCTCTCTGTATTTGGTAGAATGAGCTAGTGACACTAGACTGGAATAGAGCTGGGATAAAACTGAAGAGATGGGACTTGTAGGAGTGTCTTTAAAGTAATGTTAAAATAATTCATATCATAGTCAATGCTTTGAGAGAGCAAATTAGATAGACCCAGGAGGAGTGTTCAAACACAAATTTACAGGAGGGGTGGGCAATGCCACTGCAGAGACAGAGAGAGACCACAGTATTCTATGAAACAATTAAATAGAAAAATAAATAACTACAGAGAGACACAGATCACAATATTCAATGAGACAATTAAATAGACAAAAAATAAATAAATAAAATGCAGTACAATCTTTAACAGTGCAAGTTTGTGCTTAGCTAGTAATGCAGTTGATTGTAGGTATGTAGCAGAAGCCAAACAACTCAGATATTGAGCAGTAATAAATTCAAAGATATGTGACTAACACTTATAAATGCAGAGAAACTCTCTAGGCTAAGAGTTTAACACTGAATATCAATGAAGTGAAACACAATAGCCCTCACTAACTGCAGAGACTGAGAGAGCACCATATTCTATGAAACAATTAAACAGAAAAATAAATAACTACAGAGAAACACAGACCACAATATTCAATGAAACAATTAAACAGACAAAAAATATAATGCAGTACAATCTTTAACACTGCAAGTTTGTGTTTAACTCAGTTAATAATGCAGTTGATTGTAGGTATGTAACAGAAGCCAAACAACTCAGATATTGAGCAGTAATAAATTCAAAGATATGTGACTAAAACTTATAAATACAGAGAAACCCTCTAGGCTAAGAGTTTAACACTGAATATCAATGAAGTGAAACACAACAGCCCCCACTAACTGCAGAGACAGAGATAGAGACCACAGTATTCTATGAAACAATTAAATAGAAAAATAAATGACTACAGAGAGACACTGACCACAATATTCAATGAAACAATTAAATAGACAAAACAATAAAATGCAGTACAATCTTTAACACTGCAAGTTTGTACTTAACTCAGCTAGTAATACAGCTGATTGTAGGTATGTAGCAGAAGCCAAACAACTCAGATATTGAGCAGTAATAGATTCAAGGATATGTGACTAACACCTATAAATACAGAGAAACCCTCTAGGCCAAGAGTTTAACACTGAATATCAATGAAGTGAAACACAATAGCCCCCACTAACTGTAGAAACAGTGAGAGACCACAGTATTCTATGAAACAATTAGACAGAAAAATAAATAACTACAGAGAGACATAGACCACAATATTCAATTAAACAATTAAATAGACAAAAAAATGCAGTATAATCTTTAACACTGCAAGTTTGTACTGAACTCAGCTAGTAATGCAGTTGATTGTAGGTATGTAGCAGAAGCCAAACAACTCAGATATTGAGCAGTAATAAATTCCAGTTTTTCCAGTATAGAATTAACGTGTCATCACAAATAGCAATGTATATGACCCCCTTGCTGTTACAATTGTAACATTTCTCTGCACATATGCACCTTCTCCTAGAATCCAAGTTTATATTATTCGCATTACCAATGCAGGGGCACTATTTGCATGTCCCACATTTATCAGTACCCTTCTTTGCATTTGGGTGTCCTGTTACTCCTTCTGTTTTCCTTTCATGTATATTTTTCAATGATCTTCATTTTTTGTATATAATGTTAGGAGGTTCACTGAATATCTTTAGTGACATTTGTAACTGTATAAGCATGTTCCTGTATTTGAAAATCACCTTCTTAATAACTTTTGTGTTTTCATTAAACACTAATCATAAAGCTTTTGTGCAATTTTTTTCATTTTTGTATTCTAACTGGGTAGAAACTTCTATCCCTAAAAGTGCATTGTGGGAGTTTCTGTCAGTGATGATTGGTATATATCTTTTACCCCACACTGTAACAACTTCTTTTTGTACATGATCAATGACCGATGTGGGATGTTCTCTCTTCAAGAACATATGTCTTAGAAAATCACATTCTTGTATAAAATCACCAAACTGGAAAGTCAAACGGGCTGTCCTACATATTGTCCATTAATTATATTCCTTTTTTTGAGAAAAAGGATGTTCACTATTGAAGTGTAAAAAAGAATTACAGTAAGTAGATTTACAATATATTTTAGATATATAATGCTTATGATCATAATCTTTAGATATGGAGGTATCAAGATAGTTGAGTCCTTTTTTGTGTATTTGGTGAACAAACTTTAAAAAAGCAGCTATGTTTTGCAAATAATCAATACATTCATGTAATTGATCAAAGTTATTTTTTCATAAAATACCTAATCATCTAAAAATCTAGTATATAAATGAAAAAAATTGAAATGAGAAGAATTAATAACAAAATGTAATTCCTATGCATACAAAACCAGGTAGGCAAACACTGGGGAGCAACCAGCCCCCATAGCTACTCTGCTGTTTATGTTTAAAAATTTCACCCTTGTAAAAAGTGAGGTTATACTCTAAAATTATTTCCATAAAGTCCCTAAGTAATCATATATCTTTATGAGTTAAAAAGTCAAAATTCATTATTCTGTCCTGAAACCATCCATGTCTCTGTCCATGTGAGATAACAGTGAATAAATCATTCACATCTATGGTCAGGAAGATACCATGTTATCTGAACTTGGTATCATTGAGCCTACTTAGGAAATTCCATGAGCCGTGTACTATGTGTGTTTTTTTTTTGTCTAGGAAAGGTTTTAATTTTCTATCAATAAAATTTGATTCAAACCAAAGTCTACAACATCCTCTGTAACCAGGAAGCTGTCCAGGATGGGGCAGGCTGGATACACAAGCAAGTTTGTATGGAGGATTCGGCATTTTGGCTTATCCATAAGGGATTTTCAAACAGTGGATGTATTTTGGAACCCACTGGCCACTTGACTCACTACAGAGCCAGCGACTAAGGTACATGGCTCAATTAGGATTTTTCATTCAAACATGGTTTAAGTACTTGGGTTCCAAACCATTTTTTACATGTGCCTCTTCCTTTGTGGTATATTATGCTGGGTTTGTTTCTTGTGATTCATATTACATAGGAAAAACTAATAGAACTTTTAGAAGACATATTTATGAACATCATTATGCCATTAAGAATAAGAACATTAACAGCGCTTTAGCATTCTATCATATGTAAGGTATTTAAAAATGCATTTTTTCAGTTGTCAGCCATGTACCAAATAATTTTAATGGAAATAGAAAGCATGAATTGGAGTATTGTGAAATGAGGTAACAGATTTTACTAAATGCTCATGTTTCCCTTGGTTTGAATGCTATTATTATTATTAATTATAAAAGTGTATTGAATAGAAATAAGAATTGGAACAGCTGCAAATGGTAATTAGTAAGTGGAGATGGTTTAGTCACCTGCTTTTAGTCACATATTTTAACAGAGGTTTAAAATGATAAGGTTTAAAATAGGTTATGTGTTAATAGTTTATTCTGAAGAGGACCTGTGTGGTCGAAAGTGCTAAAAAATTTTAGAGAAATAATTGAGACATTTCTGCAGGCAGAGTGTTTTTTTCCTCAAAATGTTTTTATTTTCAATTAAAATATTATTAAATATCATTTTAAAAAACTATATACAATAGTTACAATAGCCTGATTTTCAATTATATACACTTTATGTTATTAAATATAGAATTAACAGATCAGTTATCAGATACAATATTGATTACTGCAGAGTGTCCAAAAAAGATATAACTTTCTTCCAAGGATTATTCACCAATGGCCTGGGATAGATTCGTAGTTTCTTTGATTTTTATTTCCATCGATGCAGTTGTCTTCAGTAAAGTGAAGAATTCTTCCAAGGTAGGGGGTGGGTTTGAATTCCACCTTCTGGTTATGCATTTCCTAGATAAAGCAAGTATTGTCCATAAAAAATACATATTTGTCTTATTCAGGTAGGGACCTTCATTTACATTTAGTATAATAAATGCTTTAGTTAAGGTAAAGGATTCATTAAATAAAGCTTGTAAAAAATAATTGATTCCATTCCAATATGATTCCAGTCTGCTTTATTTGACTTTTCACACCTCCAGCAAAAAACATTTGTAGTAGTACTGATCTTTTTAATTCTATCTGGTGTTAAACATGCTCTATGTAAGTATTTCCAGTTAAATATTTTCCAGTACTTTGTGTTAGAGGTATAACTAACTGATAGTAAGATGTTAGTTTTAATTTCTTCTGTTAACTGCAATGACTGACCTTTTGTTAAGAACTGCCAGTATGATGGTTTGGGAATTGTTTTATATGTTATTAACTCTTTATATAGATTTGAAATGGAATTTTTCTTTTCACAACTATTATATATACATTTATACAGAAAACTTATTAGATTTGGAATATCTTTAAATTAGGAATTATTAATTAATCTGCATAAATGTTGAGTGCACATTACAATGCTTTGTAAGGTTAACCAGTCCTGTATTGGAATATTGTAAGCAGTTTTTATCATATGTATATCTAAAACATTTAATGTTTTTACACATTGAAACCAGCATAAGACTCCATTTTGTTCCCAGGTGGTTATTGTCTCCCTATATATTTTTGAAGAAAGTTCTTAGGTCAAACTAAAGTTTTAGATCTATGTTTGCATTGATAAGTTTCCTAAAAGACTTGATGCAATGATTAATCAGTGTTGTTTTAGAAGGTTTTGTTATATTATATTATATACTTATGCATAGTATGTACCAGGGTTTGTTTGATTAGTCTATTATTAAATTTTTTTAACAAATTAAATTAATTTGTTAATATAGCCATTGTTAATTCTTTCCAGTTGGCAAAATAATTTGGGTTTATCCAGTCTATTGTAGTTTTAAGCACAGATGCTTTTATATATGTTTCTATTTCTGGGAAGTTCAATCCTCCTTGTTTCCAGGGTCTAATGTGATGAGTTACAGCTACTCTATTCTTTTTGCATACCATAAAATTTTTATTAAACATGAGTTTATTTCTTTAAGAATGCATCTTTCAGGAATTAACTGTATTGCTAATGCTACATTTAGTATTTTTGGCAATAAGACCATTTTTATTAATAGCAATCTGTCTTCAAAAGTTAATATAATTTTGTTCCACTTTTCTATATATATTTTTATTGTTTCAATAATGTTTTTATAATTTATTAATATTGTTTTGTTTATATTTTTGCATAACACTATTCCTAAATAATTTAGCGTAAGTTCTTGTTTTCCTATGATGGATTTATCTGTAACTTGTAGTTTTTTTTCTTATTTAAAAATAGAAAATTTGATTTTGATCTATTAAAGTGTAGACCTGAAATCTTATAACATTTCTCCATTACTTCTTCTAGCTCTCCTAATGACTCTCTGGAGTTTGATAGGGTTAATAAAATATCATCAGCAAAAAGTATTATTTTAGATATGTACTGGTCATAGACTTATATTCCTTTTATTTTTGGATTATTGCATATTATTTCTGCAAATATTTCTATAGCCAAAGCAAATAAAATAGGAGAAAGGGGGCATCCTTGTTTAGTACCTTTCATTATATGGATAGATTCTGAGGTGAAAGGACCTAATTTAATGTAGGGTAAGTTATTAATATATATGTTTTTTAGTAATAAGATGAACAGAGGAGGAAATTCAAATAATGCTAAAGTTTTAAATAGATATTCCCAGTTGAGGGAATCAAAGGCTTTTTCTATGTCTACTCCTATTACAAGTGTTTCTCTATCTTCTTTATTCACATAATCTATAAGAGTAAGTATTGGTGTGCCTGTTATATAAAAATCCAGTTTGATCATTATTAATTGTCTTTGAGAGTGGGATTTTCATTCTGTTAGCTAGGATTGACATGAATATGTTGTTATCATTATTCAGTAATGATATAGGTCTGTATGAGGTGCAAAGTTCTGATGGTTTATTATCTTTTAGAATTGGTGTTATGAGAGAATATTTCCATGAGGGTGGTATTTTTTGCTTCTGACTGGACTTCTAGCAAAGTTTTATGAAAAAGGGAGATTACTGTTGAAGGGAAGAGTTTGTAAATTTCCGTAATTATACCATCTATCCCTGGATCTTTGTTAGATTTACTTTCTTTTATCTTGTCAACAATTTCTTTGTAGGATATTGATTTTTGTAGGTCTAGTTTTAAGTTTTCTGGAATTTGTTTGCATTTATAAGGTTTGTATCTAAGTTTTTTTGGTTGGTATCTAAATCTTCTTTTTTGACGTGTTCCATCTAATGGAACTGAAATGCTTCAAGGATGTCTCCTATATCTGATACTTTTTTCCCTTTTTTTCATGATATATACTATTAATGTTATTTGCTTTAGACTGCATTTTAATTCTTGTAGATAAGATATGTAGATATCTGGGGGAGGTGGCTAATGAGTTTATTTTTAATTTTTCCAAGGCTAGACAAGTTTTGTGTGTTAGAATTTCATTATATTTTTTATTTAATTCCTCTATTTCTTTTTTGACTTCTGGACAATTCTGATTTTTTTTTAGATTTTGTTGTCAAGAGTCTGGTTTGCAAGTCTAATGATTCAGATTCCCACTCTCTAACTATGTTTATGTAGCAGCTAAGGGTCTTACCAAATAAATACACCTTTAATGAGTCCCAAACCATGAGTCTACTGATTTCTACTGTATCATTAATTTCAAGAAATAATTGTAGTTCTGACAACATCCAGAATCTGAATTCTTTAATTTTTGTGATATATGATGGAATTATAGTTGAGCAGATAAAATGTTTAAACTCTATTTGGAGCTTCATTATCAGAGAGTCATGATCTGGGCAGGGGCATGAAACTATTGAGAAGTTGAGGATTTTTGTTTGTAAATCTTGAACTATGAATAATTTGTCTATTCTGGTCTGTGTTCCAAATCTATGGTCTTTATGGGAAAATAATAAGGATTTATCATCTTTTACTTTAAAAGTGTCTATTAAATGAAATGAATCAATCCATCTTTTTTAAGGATTTTGAAATAGTTGCTATGCGAAAAGACTTCTTGGTGGTTTCAGAAGCTTCTAAGGTACATTTAAAGTCTCCTCCCAGTATAAGATTGCCTTTATAATTGTTGGAAATAAAATCTAGTGTTTTTTAACCATTCCTGATCCAATTCCTGGGAACCAATATAGATTAGCTAAGGTCCATATTCTGTTATTAAATTTAATTATAGCAAACGCTAGTAGACCTTCTTTGTCTTCATATTTATAAATAAGTTTTGGAGTGATTATGTTTTTCTTCCAGAGCATTAATACTCCTTTTGTCTTTGTTCTATAGGAGGATTGAGCTAAGACTGTATAGTCCTTAGGGTTCCAAATAAAGCTATCATTAGTCTTAAAATGGGTTTCCTGGAGAAATACTACTTGTGCCTTATTTAGATTTAAATATTTTAGTAAGTTTGATCTTTTATTTGCATTATTTAAGCCATTAGTATTTAATGATAAGAATGTTAAATCCATTTCAAGTTATTGTTGGAAGAAACATTTTGCTTCTTTTTTTATTTTGATTATAGTAGTTATACCATATTCTCTGATAACATTGAATGTTATTTTTATGTGTGTAAACTTGGGAGTGTAATTTAATGTTCTTTCTTCTTTAAATGCAAGTAGGGTAAAATTCTGGTCAGGCTTTAAAAAGTACTTCTATAAAACATTAATTCTAAAGTATCAAATACAAGTAAATATGAATTTCCCATTAAACATGGAATGAAAGCCATTCCTAATCCAATAGATAAAGATAGATCTATTGGATTATCACTCATACCTTTAACTGACAATATCAACTGAGCTCCATATGTTAAATTATTATATGGAGAATTTTCTTAAAAGAGATATGAAATTCTATATTAGTCTATTATTATTCTATAGTATTTTATATATCAGGATAGAATGTTTGTAGTGTAAACAATTATTATGTTGACTTAGAAAATATCCAATATTTAGTTACCCTTAAGAGATCCCAAGCATGTCAGATATGTCATTTCGGATAAATTAAATGCAACAGAGGAGCATACACTAAATAAGCCAACAACAAATAGATTATTACTAAAATAATTTGACTAAAAGGACTCTGTAGGAGACAATGAGTGATTACCAATGAAATATGAATTTACTGTAGCTGTACTGTCTTCCTTTACTTTCCCACTCTTCAGCTGACCAACTTCAACTTACACTTATGAAAAGACATGGCTTATCAGTGGCATTCTGACTCTGAGTAGAGGTGCCCTACATTCTAGTGTGCAGTGCTTTTACATATTTATAGATTTACAAAGCAGAGTCTAAGAATGAACTATGATCACCTTGACAATTCCCACCCTGCATAGGACACCTCCTGCTTCCAGAACTGGTAATCACATCAAGCCTAGAATGAATGTATAGGTATACATATGGTAATCAAGACTTACCTTAGGCAAGTATTAATCAAATAGTTGAAGAAAAAATGTTACCCAGTAGGTAAACAGTCCCTGTTGTATTATGTAGACAAAACAGCAAAAAACAGCAATGGTATACTGAAGCACGACTTGAATAACCATTCAATAAAATCAGAATCACATTTATTTTCAGGTAAGCGCTTTCACCACAGGTTGTGGTTTCATCAGACCATATACAAATAAAGATACATAAACAGCCAAATACATATATATATATATATATATATATATATATATATATATATATATATATATATATATATATATATATTCATATATATGTCATCTCCCCCTCATTAAATTCAAATGTTTCTTGTAGCAAATCATTTTACTATAAAAATGCCCCCTAGTTACTGAACGTCATTGATTGTCAACTTGTACGGTTCAAAACAATAACAGACAAAATCTCAAATTGCTTTTGCATAAATCACATCACAATAATAAAAATTTTGCCATACAGTAGAATCATATAGGCATTGCCAAAGGGTTCTAAGATGGGATGATTAGCAGGTGTATAATTACTCATCTTTTTATATTCATGAGTATTACTAACTGTATCCATAGGAAATGTCAATTTCAACATAACATTCCTAAGAAAGAGTCTTAAATCGATCAGCGTATCTGGTAAATCAGTTGGTTGCGCTGGAATGAATGAGAGTCCCTTTTGCAAAACTGAAATTTCTGCACTATTTAATTGTTTCTGTGATATGTTCCAAACAATGTTTTGATTTAGTTCTGCTGCCACATCCTTTTCAAAGTTGGATATACTGTATTGTCCATTTGTTCCTTCCTTTTCATCCTGCCTCGACTCCTGGATCGAAATGTTTGTCTTCCTCTTTCTTGTCGAATGGGTAGTGGAAAAATTGGATATGTTTGTAGTCCATTATTGATGGTATCTTTCCTTCTAACTACTGGTTGACCAGGTGGTATATCATTAGACTGCTGTGCTTCTAAACTCAACTGGTTTACATTAGTCATTGCCACTTGGGATGATGTACCACTATTCTCTTGCACTAAAAGAATAGGGCTTTGTACATCACTGATTGGAACTCTATTATGTGCTCCCACTGGTTTAACATTCAAGTGCTCTCTCCTATTTTGAGACTCTGAACTACGTTCATATTCATCTGCATTTCCATTCTGTTCAGGTCTACTGATTGTCTGGGATCTAGGACAGGAGAAGACATTCCCACTCTTAAAATTGGCTATGTCTCTATCTAGATTCTTCCTCTTTTGTTGTGTCAATCTACGTTCATATATACTCACATTATCTATTACTGTTTCCATTAATTTGTCAACATGAGTAACTGGAAATTGTGTATATTTTACTTTTTGCTGCTGTTCTATGTCCTTTAGAAGTTCTTGCTCATGGGGCTTAAAAAAATTCATTCATAAGCCTTAAATAACTAAAACTTGTTTCTATATTAATTTTTTGCTATTGGCTTAGCAGCTCAGGGTACTGTGACCCATATGTTGGCATTTTTAATACGCGTAGGCCACAAGGTATTACTTTGTGATGTATACATGCTTCAAAATGGAATCTCTGTAATTGTAGTCTTTTAAGTTTAAACACATCATTTTCAATTGTATTCACAAGCATTCTCAGTTTATAGTAGTCGACATTAACATCTTCTTTGTACGGTGATGCATCATTCGATTCACATTCCACCATCAAAGGATTATTACTATTATTTAACATACCCGACAGTCCCAGATGTTGTTTGATCTCTCTTGGCCTCAACGGATTAAAATCCAATTCAATATTACTTCCAGCATTCAATTCCGCCATGCTCCCACTGGTTGCAACACACAGACAAAGCAATAATCCAAGAAAAAATGTTACCCAGTAGGTAAACAGTCCCCGTTGTATTATGCAGATAAAACAGCAAAAAACAGCAATGGTATACTGAAGCACGACTTGAATAACCGTTCAATAAAATCAGAATCACATTTATTTTCAGGTAAGTGCTTTCACCACCAGGTTGTGGCTTCATCAGACCATATACAAACAAAGATATATAAACAGCCAAACACTTATATATATATATATATATATATATATATATATATCATCTCCCCCTCATTAAATTCAAATGTTTCTTGTAGCAAATCATTTTACTACAAAAACGCCCCCCAAGTACTGAACATCATTGATTGTCAACCTGTATGGTTCAAAACAATAACAGACAAAATCTTAAATTGCTTTTGCATAAATCACATCACAATAATAAAAATTTTGCCATACAGTAGAATCATATAGGCATTTTGCCAAAGGCTTCTAAGATGGGATGATTAGCAGGTGTATAATTACTCAACTTTTTATATTCATGAGTATAACTAACTGTATTCATAAGAAATGTCAATTTCAACATAACATTCCTAAGAAAGAGTCTTAAATCGATCAGCGTATCTGGTAAATCAGCTGGTTGTGCAGGAATAAATGAGAGTCCCTTTTGCAAAACTGAAATTTCTGCCCTATTTAATTGTTTCTGTGATATGTTCCAAACAATGTTTTGATTTAGTTCTGCTGCCACATACTTTTCAAAGTTGGATATTCCGTATTGTCCATTTATTCCTTCCTTTTCATCCTGCCTCAACTCCTGGATTGAAATATTTGTCTTCCTCTTTCTTGTCGAATAGATAGTGGAAAAATTGGATATGTTTGTAGTCCATTATTGATGGTATCTTTCCTTCTAACTACTGGTTGACCAGGTGGTATATCATTAGACTGCTGTGCTTCTAAACTCAACTGGCTTACATTAGTCATTGCCACTTGGGATGATGTACCACTATTCTCTTGCACTAAAGGAATTGGGCTTTGTACATCACTGACTGGAACTCTATTATAACATTCAGTAACTAGGGGTTTTTGTAGTAAAATGATTTGCTACAAGAAACATTTGAATTTAATGAGGGGGAGGTGACATATATATATATATATATATATATATATATATATATATATATATATATATACATATATATATATAAGTGTTTGGCTGTTTATGTATCTTTGTTTGTATATGGTCTGATGAAGCCACAACCTGTGGTGAAAGCGCTTACCTGAAAATAAATGTCGATTCTGATTTTATTGAATAATTATTCAAGTCATGCTTCAGTATACCATTGCTGTTTTTTGCTGATTAATCAACTAGTGTTTAGAATATTTTAGAGAGTTCTTGGGGCAGTTAGAATACTCTTAAGCCTCTCCTCCCTTGACCAAAAACAGAGATTTCCCTTCCCTTGCCTTTCTTTCCCTTGTTTTAAATCAGTACTAATAAAAGAAATTCAGCAAACATAGGTAAACAGACATAACATTCAGTAGTCCGTCTTGTACATAACTCGCAATCCATTAAACAAGTCAGTGACTAACATCACTTTAGTAAACATTATAAAGACAAATTAGAAATAATGTCCTAGCTCTTTAAATTTTCTGATAAAGCAAAAAGTTAACAATAAGATATTTTAACTAAAAGTGTAAAGCATTTAAATTTTCCCTTGCATGTATACATTTCTACTTATATTGTAGTGTCAATAGCTGTCTTTGAAATCTGTACAATACTTCACTTCTTCAAATCATTCTTTTTCAATTCAGGTTTTGTTTTGCCAGAAGGGCAACAATATTTCAAGGGCACAATTAATATTTAGACTGATGTTTCAAATAAATAACTTGTCAGTTGCCAATTGAGTTAGTTTATAATGTATGGTTAGTGCAAATATAGCATGTTGCAAAAATAATATGTATTTTTTGTGTGCTCTAGAGACTGTCATATGCAAGTGGCATATATAATGTAACATATATAGAGCAGATAGCTTATGGATTCAGGTTGTTAAAGTAAGTTATGCTTATTAATCAGGTAGCTTTATTTAAGTTCACAAGTAATTTGGGGACATTTCAGTTGAGTTTCTAGGAATGTGTAGTCCAATGTGAGTAACTGAGTCCACTTTTCCTCATAAACATGTGTCACAATTCATTAACCAAAGCAGAGTCTAACATCTGTCTTCTAATCATAAAGACAAATAATAGTAATTTCCCAGCTCTTCAAACTTTCTGATATCGCAAAATGTTGACAGTAAGCTATTTTAACTGGAAGACTAAAACATTTCAATACTTCCTTGTGAATATACATTTCTACTTATACTTGTAGTGTCAAGAACTGTCTTTGAAATCTATGCACTACTTCACTTCTTTCAAGTCATTCATTTTACAGTTCAGGTTATATTTTGTCAAAATGTCAATAGCATTTCAAGGGCGCATTTAATATTTAAACTGATATTTTAAATGAATAGCTATCAGTTGCCAAGTGAGTTTGTCCAGAGTGTGAGGTAACTGCAAAAATAACATGTTGCAAAAAGTAATATATATCTTTTCATGTGCTCTAGAGACTGTCAGTTTCAAGTAACATATAACATGTAACTTTTACAGTGCAGACATCTTGTGGAATCAGCATGTTAAACTGAGTAATACTTTTTAATCAAGCAGCTACATTTAAGTGCACATGTAGTTTGGGAAAATTTCGGTTGTGTTTCCAGGAATATGTAATCCTATGAGGATAAATCATAACCCCAATCCCAATATGCATAACAGTGACTATCATTAATCTAATAAATATTGTAATAACAATTAATTAAGTTCACTATTCCAATTAGTCTACCTTAAAACTGGATTATTTTAGACTATTTATCTATGTATAGATAGTGATTTATTAAATATATACAGACTGTATTAGTATAGTAAATAGGAGAGAATTTAGAGAGGGAGACAAGATGCAGTTAAAATAAATAATGAGAAAAGAGAGACAAGAGAAAGAAAAGAGAAAATGAAGAGAAAATACACATATACTATGTATGTTGATTTACGGTATACATATTTTATGTGCTATATAACCCTCCTTCTGTGAAAGAAAAGTACCCTGCTTTACATACCTGAGGTAATGTGAAAACTCTCATGTGCCATCTATTTTCAACAAATATAGATAAAGATTCCAGTAGTTAGTTACCTTTGTTTTAAAATGCCAAGCAGTAAAATTGGTCCTTTAAAGTAATGTTAAAATAATTCATATCATAATCGATGCTTTGAGAGATTTGGCTGTAACAGTATCAGACTTTTGCTTCTTATTTTTGACGTCTGTCCAAACATTCGATTCTTTTATTCTCTTGAGAGAAATTGACATCCAATCCATATCTTATGGTAAAGTAATCATATTATTAGTTTTAATAAATGAAGAGGCTTCCTCTAAGTCAATAAAAGTCCTCATCTCATTGGCATACAGTATTCTTATCTTAGCTGGATATGCAACTTCTGCCTTGATGTTATTTTGTTTCAGAAACTTTATCATAGGCCACACTTTTTTCCTTTGTTCCATTATTCTAGATGAATAGTTGTTATCAAATCTTATCAGGCTCTGTTTATATTTTAGAGGTGCCTTCCTCCAAGCAGATCATAAAATCAGTTCCTTGTCCAAGTATGAAAAAAATCTGATAATTATTGAACTAGGAGGGGGCGGCCACAGTGGTGCAGCAGTTGGTGTTGCCGCCTCACAACAAGAGGTTCTCCGATTCGATTCTCAGTTGGGGTGCCTTCTGTGCAGAGTCTGCATGTCCTCCCTATGGTCGCGTGGGTTTCCTCCGGGTGCTCCAGTTTCCTCCCACAACCCAAAGATATGCAGTAGGTGGATTGGACACTCTAAAATGGCCCTAGGTGTGAGTGTGTGCATGTGTGTGTGCCTTCTGTGGAAGGTTGGGCACAGGGCTGGCAACAAGACAATGTAAAGCTTCACTGCCAATCATGAGTGGACAGATGATCTGCTGTGGTGACCCCTAATCGGGAATAGCCGAAAGAAGAAGTAGAATATTGACCTAGGAGGAGAGTTTGAGTTAGTGGCAGGTTTTCCAAGAGCTCCGTGCATCCTTTCAATGCCAAAGGAAAGTCCTTTTTTTAAATTTAAAAAGTCAGGGATCCAGCTTGATAAAAAATAAATAATATCCTCATCTTCCGTGTTTTCAGGTAATCCAAAAATCCTGATGTTATTTCTCCTCTCCATTTTTTCCAAGTCATCTACTTTATTAAGCAACCAAGTGTTTTGTTTAAGAAGCAGTTCTGTGTTTCCTCTTTCTTAAGTCTGCATTCTCAGTCATTTAGAGAAACCTCTCTTCCTGTTATCCTTGTCTGGTGTTGTTGTAGCATTTTCTTGAGGGTGTCAGCCTGTTTTTGACTGCTTGTTTTAAGATTTTCTAGGTTCTCTTTAAAAACATCCATCTTCAAAGACAACTCCTGCAGGGTAGATGTCATCTGTTGTAGTTCCTTCTTTAAGGCAGCATCCTGGCGAGAATTCCTTGAGTTGCTCATTTTAACAAGTGAATATATCTCCAAGCTTTTTGACAGGAAATTATTTGTAAAACTTCACCAAAGTTTCTAATTATTTAAATTAGCCCTTTATCTATAAGATTTTATCCTTTGAAAAAAAAAAAAAAGAATATTTTTTCCGGTCTTATTTAACGAGTTATATGGAGCTCTAAAATACTGCTGCTTTCATTTAGCCATTCAGGCTCCACCTCCTCAACTCGGCAGAGTGTTTTTCAGTAATCTAAATAATAGAAATCAATGCAACAGCTTCAAACTCATTGTCCACATCAAACCATGCACTTATTTACTTTTGACAGTTCATGTTGACAGACACATATTCTATGTGTACATGCTTTGGTCAGACAACATTACATTACATTTTTAACTGATAACAAACTATAGTCTGATCTGCTTGACTTTGTGAATGAGTATTGGCTTGTTAGTTTGAAAACAGGAATTGCAATATGTTTGTCTAGCCCCATTCCTGCAAAATGAAACCAGTCAAGAAACTGTAATTCATTTCAAGGGAAAGGAAAAAAGCTGTAACTACATAGACAGTTCCAGGTTACCCACTTAATATATTTAATCTGGCATGCTCACAGTACAGCTATAAAGCCTTGTGAGTCTGTTTGCATTAAGGGTGGATTAGAGCCTTTAATAAAATATGCTGGACAGAAAGTAAATCTCTTAACCTATCAACATCATAAGTCATGTGCGTTGCATATCACTTGCTAGTGGCCAACATCCTTTTTGTGATATTGATACACACATGCAATTGTTAGCCACCATGGAGGATGGTTTCTTCCACTATATAAACTCTTAACCACAATCAGATGAATCAGATTGAATGAAAAAAATATATAATTGCATTCTTTGAAAAATATTTTTGGTGGGTGCAAGCACCTTCACTCCAACATGAAGACAAGCCATCATATCCCCAAAATTATAAATACTGACTCCAGATTCACATGACATCAGGAAAGGGAGATGCTCCCCATAACAACCCATGTCCGTCTTCCACAAACTCTTTTATCAAGTGATTTGTCCTTTTAAAGATGCCATTTTGGTTAACCTAGACTTGTTATTTCAGTATTAGCTAAAGGTGAATTTTTTGTAAGGAAGAGGTGTACAAAAAGGGAAGATTTTTTTAAGTGAATCTAATAGTTGACTGAAATGTTTTTGATAACTGGTATGACAAAGTTGATGTAAGCCTTTCTGTTATGGGAGAAATGTGCTTGACTCTGCCTTGAAAACTAAAAGTTGAAGGTTTCATTTTGACTTCTTTTGCTATTAGGAGACAAATATTGTATGTGTCTAAGTATAATGATTTATCTTCTGGTATTGTTTGTATTTTTAGGAAACTTTAGAGTTTGCTTTTTAATGGTGTTGTCATGTAAAATTTTATAAGAAAAGCTTATTTTCTTATGTTAGGGTAATAGTATTTCATCTTATTTAATACATTTTTAATATCTGATATACTATTAGGAGGTGTATGAAAAACTGGGGCACTGTCCCCTGTGGTAAGTGTGTTATTTGTCCTTTTATATATGAGCTTTTTAATTTTGTCAATGACAATGATGTAATGGGAAGATATAGCTGTGAAAGTACTGGAGTTATTTAAGCTGTACAATGTACATGGGAGTTATTTTATATTTGAGAGACAAAAAGTACTATCTCTGTTAGAATAAAAGAGCATCTTAGAAATATAAGGGGAACGGACAATTAGAGTCCTTTAGTGGCTCCTTTAAAACGAGTTCATAGTGTGTGATTTTAAGGTGACTGTACTGGAACAAATAAAATGTTCTGTTAGAAATAGTGAACATGATAAAAATATTTAAAACATAAGGAAAGGGTTTTTATATTGAAATTTAACATTTTGGTACCTGTTGGATTTAATTCACATTGCAATTGGAAGGTGTTGCTTAACTGATATGGATGTTAATTGTTTTTAATTGATTTTGCATTTAAGTCTTATGTGTGAGTTTATTATCCTCCCTGGAAGGGGTTGCTGTGGTGTCAGGAGAATAAATTCATGTCTGGACTATATTGTTAGTTATCTTTATGTTGTCTGCTTTGCATTCTCCTGGGCTAAATCTGAAAATGGTTCATTTGCATCAATTTTCTTCTCCAGTTAACATATGAAAATAAATGAGGAAACAAATAAACAAAGAAATAAATAAACATGATCAATAAGGTGATATCTGAAAAAAAGTGTTGGACAATTGGTATGATTGTATTTTTTAGTCTGAAGTTAAAGGTGTGTTGACGTTTATTTTGCTGATCTGTTAGTACAGCCGACATATTTTAAGAGGGCTTTTGCACCATGCAAACCTCTTGTGGCTATTAATACATATATTTTTTATCAGGTTACCTTGTAGGACCTGAATCCACATGAACATAGTGTCCAAAATGCAATTTATTGCAATCATGTGTATTGCTGTTACAGTTGTGAATCTTGAAGAATCTTTGCAGTTTTAATGGGGTGTTGGTATTGCTGAGTTTCAGTTATGTGCCATGCTATCATGGTGATCAGCTTCTCTAATTTATTTACTGAGAAATGCTTCACTGATTGCTGTGGAATTTTTTTTCATGTTTTGGATGTATATTGTTTTTGTAAAGCTTATGCATCTACCATCTAAATCAACCATGCAAGACTCGAATGCTCTCTAGATTTGTATTACATTTGATTTAAGCAAGCAATACTGTAATTATATTGTACTGCATGGATCACACTAAATACACTCAAAAAGTTTCAATTATAACCGGGTTTAGTGCTGCTATAGCACAAGACCCCAACTTAAGAACTCTTAGAAGAATGCTTAATAATTGTTAAGCACCTGTCTAAGCATTGTTAAGCATGGGTTTGCACTAAATCAGACAGTGCTGACTAGAAAATAGCAGCAGCAGGACTTGAAACAGTTATCTTTAACTCATGTTTCTGCCTACTGTCTGCTAAGTACACAATATATTTTGAATAAACCTGCTTCCATCAGACAGGGAATGCATATGGATACTAGTCATTCTCCCACTGCTTTACTTGTTTTCAAAGCTGGAACAAATGATCTGTTTTCATTTTTTAAATCTTAATTTTATTTAATCTGTAGCACATGGAGAAGATCGTAACCCTGTATTATGTTTTCTTGACATGGATGCCAAGATTCACCCCTTGAGCTTCACTCTTGTGGTGAATTTCTTGGCATCGATGTCTCAAACACATAATAAAGTGGTTACAATCAGCAACCATCCTCTATATAGTCATATTTTATATGTGTTTATTGCCTGGTAATCCACCATGCCATCATATTCTGTGTTTCTATGTGTGTCTATGCATTAACTTTCTGTCTGTTTTATAGCTTAGGTGCTCTGGGTTCCCTATCTTAGGATCACTTTTTTCTTCAGCTTTACACTGCATGTTTGCATACTGTCTTTCAGATCTGGACAAGCTTGCATTTACTGTTGTATTCTGTGGTACAATTTTATGTTTGGATTCTGTGCAGGGTTTCATAGCTACATTATTTTTAACAAATAATTGCATAATTAATGTTGGATTCCTAATGATATTGCATTTGTTATGGTTTTGTTTGTTCTTTTCAGTTTTGCTTCCATTGGCTCTGCTGATGTGTCTTTCACTACTGAAAAACAATCTGATACAATATCACGTTTTAAGTTTTTACCCTCAGAGTATTATTTTAAATTCAATCTATTGTATCAAAGTTAAATGTAATGACTTCAATGAAAAAATATTTTGATAATCAATTCTGTGTGAGTGTGTGTGTGTGTGTGTGTGTGTGTGTGTGTGTGTGTGTGTGTGTGTGTGTGTGTGTGTGTGTGTGTGTCTGAGACATTGTCTGTTTTAGTAGATCATTTCAGGGCCACTATTAGCAGTATAAAGGACATCAAACAATTTAGATAATAACTAAACTTATCTTCAGCAGCTTGTGATCTAATGAACTGACTTCTTATTTCTACCTTAATTTGTGTACAGTATTGATAGGGGTTGAATTTCATTCTTGAATTTCTGCTGAATATAATTAATTCCTTATCAACCAAGAAAGCCCATCATAACCTTTTTTAAACCTGTTTAAGTGAGACAACAAATGAAAGAATACAATGAAACCAAAAAAAAAAAAAAAAACGCTGCAAGCCTACATATTTGTATTTTTACAGACATTCATACACAAAAAAATCAATCTGCATTGTCAGGTAATTATGGGCACATATCACTTCACCTAAAACACATTTCACCTAAACTCATTTCACCAAGACCAAATCACCTAAAGTTCATTTCACCTAAAACTCATTTTACTTAAAACTCATTTCACTGACAAGTAGTACAATAAGGCAAGTCAAAGTTATATGTCCTTTTCCCCACTGTAGTGCGATCCTGGTGTTAGTATATAAAATTAGGGGGATGTGGTGGGCACAGCTCCCCACATTGAGGGGTGTGGGGGGTGAAGCCACCCCTTTTACTTTGGTTTTATGGTGTCTGGTTTTGTTTTACATTATTTGTTAAAAGTCAACTAGATGGGGGGGCTGCAGCCCCACACCCTCCCTTAATATATATACTAACACCAGGATCACACTACAGTGAGGAAAAGGACATATACCATTAACTTGCTTTAGAGTATTACTTGTCAGTGAAATGAGTTTTAGGTGAAATGAGTTTTAGGTGAAGTGATACGTACCCGGTAATTATATATCCTTGTAGCTTATGGTATAGTCAACAGTAATGAAACTATAAGGCACTGTTTGGTGTAATGTGTTCTCCATTTATTTTGCATTACAAATTATGATGTATCTACCTGTTTCCATATGAAAAACTGTCTAGATCCCCACTGTAACAATTACTTAACCACACAGCATAATATAGTATCTTTGCATTAGCATAGAGCTGCAGTACACATTGCCACTAGTTTACAGCTTACCAACATAGACAGCAACACTTTCAGTCTGTGGCTGCTTTATTTTTAATTATTGATCCGGTATCACTTCCATTATCCACAAGGAATATTATGAGTGCTCCAGAAACATGTTGCAGAAGCTCCAGATCAACGCAACATGGCATAAACTGAATTAATTTGTATTTAGAAAAGAAATGAAAACAAAAATCAGACTGCTAAGAAAAATTTTTTTTTCACATGCAACACTTTAGGCTAAAAAAACCTGCACCATAAGTAAAAATGTAAAACGTATTCCTGCCTAGACATGGTGTATCTCCCTCAAATGTCTAACACATACATGTATTTCAGAAGATCAAAGTATTTTTGTTGCTTTCCACACTGACTTTCAATGCTATTTCAATGCTATTTGTTTTTGTTAATGCATACTTCAATTAATTATACTTGCATTATATATTCAATGCCACCCTCATAAATGTGCAGTTCTAACATATTCACTCTGTTCTTTGTTTACTGTTTTCATCCATTTCCTCTGTTACCAGCCATCGCAGCAGGAGATTTGCATCTTCAGCTGTTAGGTCTAAATATTTCTGCTTATCTAGTCATTTTTATCATCAATCCCAATTTCTTGGCAGTTTTACAAATTACAGCGAGTCTAAAGTAAAGATCAGTATGGACAGCAATTAAAAAGTAATTTTAGGACCCTATCAAAATATATATTGCCCTGTTTAAGACCATTGTACACATGAATTTCCTGTTTGGAGCAGAAAAGTCAAAGGAAACTTAAATATTAAAAGTAAGCATTGCAGTTCATATATCATTGCCCATTATGATACATGAGTGACAACATTGAGATGCACATTCAGGATAATACTGTTTCTTCTTTTGAATGATGTCAAGAACAAAGTGCTTTACAGACTTAAAATAAATCTAGGTACTAATCCATCGAATTTCTGACAACCAGAGTCCAAGGTTTCTATGCACTTAGCTGAGTACTGCAGAAGCGCTTGTGCATTATTTATGGCCACTAATGGTGTTGCAATGCTCTTTGTGTGAAGCTGTGACAGTACAATCTGCTAAGATAGCTGCTGTTGTAGACAAAGTCATATATTTTTCTGCTTCTGAAATTTTGTCAGAACACTCTATTAAATGCTTTTCAGTTAAAGTAAATGCCTTGTAACTACTGGGCTCACTAAAAATGCAATTAGCAAAAAATGAAAACATGGAGTTATCTGTTGCATAAAGTGATAACACTGAATTAAATGCTATTTTCCACTTTACATGAGAGAGGAAATATTTCAGTATAATTTTGAGAGTAATGCTCTATGTAACAGTTTTGTACATTAACAAACTGCGTCTCTATAGATAGGATAGAATGTTTTTATATGACTGTGGATTATACTCAAAAAAATGGAATTTGGAAAACTGTGGATATGATGATAAATAGGCATAAGATTACTTAAATGATCATTACTTGGTAAGCCCTGTTTGATGTCATAAATAATTACAGGTGATGTAGTGTTCACAGAATTTACTGCTAAAACCTGCATTTTTCTTTCTTGGATCCCCACTGCCCATCAAGTCTTCCTCTTGCCTACTTGTACCTAATAATGATTATGAAAGACATGAGCCCTGCAATATGTCATTATTCCCAGGGGTGAGGGTCAACCAGTGCCATCGTTCTGCAAAATGAATCAGAGGGAGGTTTCATTTAAGGCATTCCTTTACTCCATGGCATGCCCAAGGGCTGGTGCACAATGAGTCCAAGTGAGGGATGTGTTTCCCATTCTCCAAATTCCATAAGAGCTAGATCTTCAATAGACCTGCCTGCTTGAAAGACAAGTGATTCCACTGATCTCCAGTCTCTATTACAGATCTGACATTGAGTCCATACTTAGGCCATGCATTCCCTGTTCTTCTCCCAGACAGAGATTATCATGTTCCACCCCATCTTTCTCCCTGTCCGGTTCTTCTAACATCTAAACAACTTTTCAAACACTGGTCATTAGGGTCAGTGCCAACACTTTCTTCTTCATCATCACAATAGAAGTCATAAAAATACAGTCAGCAATATCAATGTAACAATAATATAATCCTGCAGGATAGAACATACCATTCAAAATGTACAGTATCAAGTATTATGCATGGTAAACAGGGTCAATTATATTAGACTATATTCTACATTCAATATCATTCAGAAAAGGATGTTAATAATTTTTTTTCTGTGGGAAAGATTATGGAAACTATAGAAATTAAGAGCCTGATTTTTATGTGAAAGTGTTTGGACCATTTCCCAAACCTTTCTCAATAGTAAAATAATTGACTAATCATTTATTAGTAATGATTTATTAAGGTGATTTTAAGGGTCAGTGCTATGTTATTCAATGCTCAGGCATTGAGAGGTATGACTATCAGTCATATATGGGGTTGCAGCAGGCATTTTTTTGTAACATTTAACTATTAATTCCTCTGCTCAAGATAATGATAGGTTACATCTGCCTCACATTATTAACAGGCAGGGTATCAAATTATACTGTCTGTGTACCCTAAGCTGTAAGTCCTAATAAAATCTAAAAAAAAAAACACTACCAGGTGTGAAAATAGAAGTATACAATGCACTTTTGACATGACACTAATATCATCCTGCAAACAACTGTATAGAAGCAGCTATACCCATCAGAAACAACTTCAGGGTGAACCATAAAATTAAACCTTCCTGGTGGAAAGGCAATTTCAGTAAGCTTTATAACAAAAGGAAGAAAACTGTATATGAAGTGCAAAAGCCAGCACATTAGAATCCCAGTCATTAAGTTAAATACGCAAATGAGGAATCTAAGTAAAACACTAAAACCAAATATGAGGCAAAAATAGCCACATAGGCCTAGAATAACCACAAGGTCTTCTTCTGCTCTGTCCATAATCTCAAAATCACTGTGCAGCTGTGTGCTGAGATAATTGTGAGTGACACCACCTATAGGGAAGCGGAATAACTACAGAATATCTCAAGAGAAATATCAGAAATCAATACACCCTCAGCTACCACACATGACCAAGTCTTGGAAGTTCTCTCAAAAGCCAAAAATGCTACATATATGGGTCTTGACAATAACCTGGATGTATCCTGAATAACAAGAAACATGACTTATTCATGCTCCTAACAACATTGCTCAGCCTCAGCCTCCAAATGGACTTCATACCAAGCAAACTGAGGACAGCATAGCCATACCCCTGCACAAAGGATAGCAATAAACTGACCCAGGTAACTACAGACCCTTAATTCTGAACTACCTCATATGTAAAACCATGGAAAGAATTATCATGGGATTCATAAGGATGCAGAAAACCTCCAAGCCATGGACTTACCCCATTTTGGTTTCATCAAAAGCAAGTGGACTTTTTTGAAAGAGTCACCAAAGCAAGAGATGAAGGTAAGATGATACATACTACCTACCTATACCTGGCAAAAGATTTTGAAACAATACTCCAGTCAAGCATTGTCAAAAATTCTTACTAAATGAAGAATAAACTCCCATGGCATGCACTGGATTGTCAACCGTCTCATGGATAAGACACAGGAAGTCAAGACAGGGGAAGCTCCATTCACAAAAAGGCAGTTGCTAGTGGAGCCCCACAGAGCTTGTTGCTGAGACCAGCCCTGTTTGGCACCTACTTCTCAGAATTCCAAGAAAACATCAAAAGTGTTTGGTTGATCAAGTCTGGGGATGACTGCAAGTTGGGAGCAGTCACTGAATACCTAAGAGACTCAGACATCCTCCAGGAAAGCTTGACCCAATCAAATAACTGGTGACAGAGTTATGGACTAAAGCCAAATGCCAAAAAATTACATTATTGTATTCTTTGAGAAACTGACTGTCTCTAGAAACTGCCACATTGACAATGCAACCCTGAGTAAATCCAGTAGTTAGAGATTTGAAAATATACATAGAAAGTGACAAACGTGTCTACTGATGTGAGGAAGTACTTCTATATTGCTCGGATTATAAGTAAAGGGATAACATCTCAGTCCAGAGATGTCATTATCCCAGTGTTCTCAGCCCTTATCAGGCCCAGTATTAGTATAATGCCCCCTTTGGTATGTACCTGTCTTGATATATGTAACAACTTGGTCACTCACAGAGGTTCTTCACAAGGGAACAAAGGGACTAAATTACATGACTGCCACGGACCATCTGGATGCTCTATTGTGATACTCAGCCTGCTATAGACTATTAAGAGGTGATCTGTGTTTGGCCTATAAGGCATACTTTGACTCAGTACTAATGGACATATGGACGAATATAGATACATAAGTCAAATGGTATCAGAAATACCTGATCCTCAAACCTTACCCTCTTCTGTAACATAAACAGAATGGTTTGGAGGTACAAGAACATATCTCAAAAGATGCGACTACCCTGTGCTACTAATGGACAAAGGTAGTGCCCTATCCTGAAGCAGAGATTCCCTTCAATACCTTGTGGTATGATACCAGAAACATTCATTCAAAATAGGAAGTGTAGGAATAACAGTCGTGGTAAGGGTATTTTGAATGTCTATTGGAATAACATGTCTAGTCTTAAAATGGTCCTTCAGGGCAGTTAGCCTATTATTCACCTATGAACATCCTATGATACAAAGTATTTAAACCAACACTGGATAGTCTTGTAGAGAACAAAAATGAAAGATGAGTAACATAAGTCAAATGAAGCAAAGGAAATTATCAGTGATAAAAGCCTATGCAGCATTTTGAAACATTCTTATCAGAAGCTCAAAATTCAAAGGAGTTCATACAACGAAAAATAAACCCTTATTTCATCTCAAAAACAGTAAATTCTGAAACTCAGTGTTACACCCTGATGTCGGGATGACTGCACACCCCACTATTGATACCTGCTTGTACTAACTCGATGTCATTGTATCTGAGAGCAGGGGAGAATAGCCTAAGCTATTTCAGCCTTGGACTTAGTATATATATTCCCCAACATTCAATATTACAGTCTCTGATTTTCATGTATCACATTCATCCTTTTTTTGGACTTAAAATAGAAACCTGTTCCAACACATAAATTCAAGGCTTGCATCCAAAAGTCAAATTCCAAATTAGTTTAAATGTTTAGAATGTGAATACTGTAGATTACAAAACAATTAAATTACAGTAAAAAACGTTCATCCATCCATTTTATAGACCGCTTGTCTTGGTGAGAGGTGCTGCTATATGAAGTAGAAAAGGGAAGTACAGATATTCCCAGCATCATTGCTTAGCTTATTTGGTGTGATTCATAGGCATTCCTAAGCAAGATAACAGAGAGAACTCTCCAATATGTCTGGGGTCTGCACAAGGCTTACTCTCATTCGGCCGTGAGTGGTACTTCTCCTATGGAAGGGGTAGAATGGGTATCCTCATCTTCCGAATCACAACTCTCCAGGTCTCTTCATAATTTCTCATTCAGCATGTCTCCCAGCAGAACATCAGAATCATTGAATAGTATTCTGCCGAAAACTGTACTCAGTCTTGAGCAAGTCCAATTTATCTGACCATATAATGTACCTTTTGTCACTAGATTGTAGGCCTTCAACACTGGTTATAACTTGTCTTGAATCTTTACATTGAATTATTTTCAACATTATTCAGTCCTCCTCTCTTTATACTTTACTTTTTACATTTTGTTTTAAGGCTGATGTTGCTGCCCTGTACTGAAAAGCCATTCTCTAAATCTGAGTGATATGTTGAGTTATTATTCAATCTCATGACCACCTTTTATGGATTTGTATAATCCAACATGGTTTAGTCTCAAGGGTGGTTCTATCTGTGTTCTCAGGTTGTGTATGATCTTTGCTAGTCTGCCTTCAGAGCTCTGCATAGTACTAATGCAGCCCTTCTTAGAGTGGTTCATAATAGAGGTCATATAGATTATTCAGTCTTGGTGTTGCTCAGTCATTCTTCAGAATTTCATACCACTGACAACAGAGTTGCCTAAATATCCATTGTGGCTTAGCCACTGCACTTCTTGAGTGAGATGCTTCCTAGCTCTCAAGTCACATTCATTTGGTGGCCTCAGAGATCTTTTTTCCTTCTTGGCCTTAGTCACTGATATATGGTGTGTCTTACTGCTCAGGCATGGCTCTTCTTTTGTTTATAGTATATATA